>NC_134486.1:409060937-409195937 GCF_040206685.1 Ascaphus truei | reverse complement strand
AACAATTCAATAAAACCAAGACTCAAAAATCCAAAACAATGAAATAAAAACAAGAACCACAAATCCAAAACAATTAAATAAAAACAAGTTATAGAGTTACCTTTGGTGCGCTTATTATGTATCCTTGTTTGAAATTGTTTGAATGTTAGTTTGCAGACTAGCATACACTGCTCTTTGTTACCTTTATCATGAAATTATTGTTGGTCCAGCGTAGGGTCTTCTCCACATTGAAGGCCAAAAGAAGATTTAGTTCATCTCCGCGATTTATAATTTGTTTATACACTTTAAGGCTCTAGGAAAGCGTCTGTTGGAAATTATAACTGGTATTTTTTAAAGTAAGTATTTACTTGTTTTCTCTTTTCTCTTCCAAGATGCAATGGATATGAAGTTGTCCATAAGGACAGACTTATGCGTTTGAACGAGGGTGAACAAACCCCCATCTCCACAGACGTACACACGGAGAGCAAAATACCTAGAAAAATACGAACTTTGACAAAACTAGCATAACAATCTTTAAGAACTTTAAGCATAGCCGCGTCAACATGTGCAGCAAGGGGGGTAAACAGAGCAAAGGACCATGAATCTTTGCCGCCTATAGTAAGGCTGAGAATGTCTGGAGAAGCCTCCCCCCACAGCCAACAGAATTAAATCAAGTTTGAGGAGGTACCCACAGATGCCGCGACACAGGCAGCAGGTTCTAAATGAGTTGAGGGCAGATCTCGCTGTGATGGTGAGGGGGTAACCAAGCCATCAATAAAGGTATTATGCCCGGCTGGATACCTCTGAGCCATATTTGGGGTTTTAGTGTCAACTCTTGAACCTGGTTGTTGTACATGAAATGCATATGATTGTATGACAATAAAGAATGTATGTGTGTTTTACCTTTCCAGGAGTGCTAACCAGTGGAGATTGAAAGGCAATGAGTTTCAAGGGGGGTTTTGCGGTAAAAGTGTTGTCAGATTGTGTCTAGGTTGCCGGGGTCCAGAGTTGCTGGCCACCCCAAAAATGTCCTCGGGAATCAGGTCAGATTCCCGGGGTCATATAGACCAGCGGTGCGCAAACTGGGGGTCGCGCCCCCCTGGGGGGGCGCAAGATTGTTTAGGGGGGGCGCAGGAAGCAGCGGCGATATTGCCAGTAGCAGAGGAAAAAAAGCCGTCTGCAGCTGCAATTTTTCTTTTGGCCATTAGGTGGCGCTGTGCTCCGCTGTGCTACAGTACACAGCAGCATTTCCTTGCTTCCTGTATCAGCGTGTGTGACATGGGGAGAAGGGGTGAGTGAGACTGGCACATGGGGGGTGAGTGAGACTGGCACATGGGGGGTGAGTGAGACTGGCACATGGGGGGGGAGTGAGACTGGGACATGGGGGGAGTGAGACTGGGACATGGGGGGGAGTGAGACTGGGACATGGGGGGGAGTGAGACTGGGACATGGGGGGAGTGAGACTGGGACATGGGGGGGAGTGAGACTGGGACATGGGGGGGTGGGAGAGTGAGACTGGGACATGGGGGAGTGAGTGTGAGACTGTGGCATGGGGAGGGTGTGAGTGGCATGAGGGGGGTGAGAGTGTGAGATGGGGAGGGGGGTGAGAGTGAGTGTGACATGGGGAGGGGGGGTGAAAGAGCTACATGGGGATGGGGATGAGAGAGACACTGGCAGGAGGGAGAGAGACACACAATGGCTGGAGGGAGAGTGTGAGAGAGACACCGGGTGGAGGGAGAAACAATAGCTGGTTGGAGAGTGCAAGAGAGACACTGGAGGGAGGGAGAGGCAATGGCTGGAGGGAGAGGCAATGGCTGGAATGAGAGTGAGAGACAATGGAGGGAGGGAGACACTAGGGGGAGGGAGAAAGAGAGAGAGACACACAGGGAGGGAAAGAGAGTGGGGGAGACACTGAGGGGAGGGATAGAGAGGGACTGGAGGGGGAGTGAGAAATACAGGGAGTTGGAGAGATTGGAAGAGGAGTGTGAGACTGGAAGAGGGGAGAGAGTGAGAGACAATGGGTGGAGGGAGAAAGAGACACACTGGCTGGAGGGAAAGAGAGTTGGGGGGATGGAGGGGGAGACACTGAGGGGAGGAATAGAAAGGGACTGGAGGGGGAGTGAGAAATACAGGGAGAGGGAGAGACTGGAAGAGGGGAGAGAGGTCCTGAGAGGTTCTAATGTGGCGGGAAGAGAGAGATTAATAATACAGCAGAAATGGGAACGCTATTAGACAAATATTATAATATTTATTTTTAAGTTATGTAGTTTCAGCTATAAATACTTTTTTTGTAGACGCGTGGCGGGGGCGTTACAAAGCTGGTTCGCCCTCAATTGCTGAACCAGCTCACGTGCACTGACGTCATGTGATTTTGATTACATAAGGCAGGGGGGGCCCGAGAAATTTTATGGATTAAAAGGGGGGCTCGGCATAAAAAGTTTGCTCACCCCTGATATAGACACATCACCCAAGTCAAAATCCTTCCTGCTTCAGCACAGACCAGAAAGGTAAATGGGGCATAGGGATATGTATATCCCGGGTACAGTCAGGGGTCCCTAAGTTAGTGAGGGTTCACCAGTATATGTCCAGATCCCCAGAACCAGTATAGAGGTTCTGGGGGATACTCCAACCATAAATGAGGTTGTGAGGATTTTTATGATACCTTAGTGCTATTTTCAGTAAAGGAATAAGATACAGCTCTGAGAATGAACCTAAGCGTTTTTTAGTTCTAACTAAGTTTGGTTTTTCATAAGGGAGTGAGCTACAGCCCTGGGAATGAACCTAAGCATCTTTTCATTCTACTTTGGGACTTAGAAAAAATATGGGTAAATGTCCCGGTAGCACAGTACTTATTAACACTTTTATATTTTTGGGATTCTCGATTGAACACAACAAGGAGGCAAAATAAATTGTCATTTATTTCCTTGATAGACAAAAACACGACAACCTCAGAATACACTTGATACAACACTTACTGGGATGGGGAAACTAATAAATTGTCCATTGCATGAAAGCGCAAGAAATGCAGTCTCTGATTTAAAGCCTTTTGGCTAGGTCGCAAGTTGCCGATCTAATATCTCCGCCAAATGAAGAAAGTTTGTAGTAGTTCGTAGGAATTCGTTCGGGTGTCACCAGGGCTAACGAATTCCTGAGTTTGGGGTAAATCCTTAGTTGGGATGTCGTTAAGCCCTTGCATCCTGGAACCGCTGTGCTCAAACAGAATCTTATGCAGAGTTTGGATAAGTAATGAATCACACAGGGGATAGCTCGGCGGGCAGTTTTATAGGGTTCACAGACGTATCTCTAACATGCATGCCCAATCCCCTCCGTGGGAACATTTAACCCACCAATCTCCGATTTGCCCGTAGTTTGCAAAAAGGGCAAAAAAGGCTTTCCGGTTTGCATCTGTCAGCTTGACACCCATGCGGTTTAGCATACATGGGGTAAACCCCTTATCTGGTGACCCTTAGTCTTGGGTTTGGCCACAAGGTGTGAATGGCTCATGCTGAGTACCGGGATCTGGCACTCAGCAACATCCCAGCCATTTTCACAGTGTGGATCTCTGAGGCTTTTCATCCCTGTACTTCACTAGATTCAGAGTCTCCCACTTAGCAGGGCCTATTTGAAGTGCAGGAAGGAAAATACCCTCAGCTCTCATTCACCAATAGCATATTTACATGCCAAAGGATTTTTCCCGGGCTCACAGAAAAAACTGTTCCTGCCTGTACATTTTAAAACTTACAGTATTTTACACTTTATTAAAACAGTATGTTCTGGGCTTGTCACTACTGTAATTTTTATGTGTGTGTGGTTGACTTCTTATTTGGACTTGCACTCCAAAAATTGGAGTGCTAGCCGTCTCCGTTCGCAAGTTAGTCCGCTTAATTGAAAGGCTTTCTTGTGGGATACCAAGTTCACCTAGTTCTCACGTCAATTGACTGACTTCCCACGGCAATAGACTTTCCTCCTTTGAAGTTACGCAAGCTAACAAGGCACGGATACAATCTGTCGAAAAAATGGATACCTATGTTTCAAACAGACCTCCTGTATACAGCCACGCTTCTTCAATCAGCGCTGGCTTTAGCGCTCACAACGCCGTCTTGTGCTTGAAAACCTTATAGCACACTTTGTATGTAATTCTATTATTGCAGGCAGGGAACAGGCTGCAAAATGGGAATAAGAAGGCTGGGACAGGGGCAAATACACGTGTCATGCATATACTTTTATCCCCTTCACTCCAAATGTGAGTTGGGGTTAATCAGCCGGGTATAATACCTTTATTAAGGGCCTGATCAACCCCCCTCATTGCCACAGTAAAAATATTTTGTTTCATAAATGTGTAATAGCCCAGACGGCTATGAGGTCAAAGTCAGGTTTGCAGTGTGTGAGAGATATGGCTAGTGGGAATAAAATGAAAGAGTCCCATTCTAACTCTCATAACCAAAAGACTTAGATGGGATAAAAGTGTAAAGTATATTTTATTAAACAGGTATGTTTAAAATGTATTATGCTTGTGCACTGTAAAATAAGCTGGGACTTTCAAAGCCAGTATTCTGAGTGAGCCAGGTGGCTACCAAACTGTGGTGCCACTGTGTCTACTCGAGGTCTGGACTTGAAAGCCACAGATGCTGCCAGAGGTGTGAAGAACATTTGGGCAGGATGGCTAGGTGAAGTACCCACGTTCTGGGATCAATACAAGCCATTCCGGCTAGCATTTGCCTTCCCAGACCTGGAGGCACCTAGACCCGTGGGTGGCTTCTGCATAACAAGTGGCTAAGGTGGAAAAATCACGGATGCCCTTGTTTAATTCAGAAGATCCGCTAGCCCGGCTTCAGAAGACTGGCAGCCATCTGATTGGCCGGTTGGAAATTTCCCACGCTGGGATTGGCTGAAGTATTTTGTGAATGAACTCCAAAATACTATGAGAAACCCGTCAGACAATCTGGTGTTGAGATTCTCTAAGCACCAAGACAGCAGCGGCAGGCTTCAGAAATTTCAAGGCGAGACAGTATCACTTTTTGGGGCCAAGTTCTGAGAACTATCAAGGGATTTCGGCTTATCTGGAGCAGTTACAGCGGTGGCGTCAGGAACTTCATGCTGATTTGAGTTCTAGAACATTTTGGGCCAAGTCCTGGTCAACTACAAATTTTGTTTTATGGACTGTCGATGCTAGGAAAGTCTATTTTTTCCCCCTAGACCCCCAGTAAGTGTGTCTTTCTCTTGTATTTTGTAATCAACTGTGTGTAAGCCTGTTTCAATGAAATAAATGACAATTTGTTTTATCATTTGGTTTTGCTCAGTGATATGATCCCAGTATAAAGGTGTAAATGCCTGGTCTCCCGTTACACTCGCAATTACCACAGACAGAGTGTAACCTTCTACACGGAGCCAAACATCAAAGAAGCAGAGGGGACCCACGTCCAGTGCGAAGGTGAATGGGAGGCAGATGGTACAGTTGAGGGCTCCCACAATAGATAGATGTGACAAGAGAAAGGGCTTGAAATATTCAGGTGGGTTTAATCTTTTTATGCTTTGGGGGCGTTACTTTTGTTCATGCCAGGCGCTGAGGTTTACGTAGGTTGGGCATCACTCCCACAATGGAATAGTGGATTCCTGAGATATCAAACCGAGTGCTTTCATGACATAATTTCCATGGACGATAGCCTGTTGCTTGTCTTGGAAGGAGAACATTAGTTTTCAAGGGAGTCCCCATTGGTATTTAATTTGCTTTTCTCAAACTATCAAGGTCATGGTTTGAAATTCACTTATCTTACCCAGGGTGGCCTGAGCTACGGTAGGTCTGGGAAAATGTGGATCTGTATATTTTCAAATTCAGTTCACCCTTTCAGTCAAGCTACTCGAAGAATGTTTTCTTTCGACCGGTAGCAATGAAGTCGGGTGATTATATCATATGAAATCGCTGGATAAAGATGTCTAGGTTTGGAAATTCTGTATGCTCTATCCATACACACAATTTCTTCGACAAGTTCCCGGGAATAGGTCGGTGAAAAGAGGGGAAAGAAATGGGCTTATTGATCACTGGTTATTGCACCTGGAACGATTCTCTGCATCTTCTAGCTTAGTAAAAAATTTAAAAAAAGCTGTAATATGCGCCTTCATTTCTTGTAGGTCATTTGCATGTATTTGCTGAGTTTGTGTACTGTAGTTGCCTCAAGCGTTCAAGTTCAGCAATATGGTCACCTCTAGATGAGATTTCCTCTTTCAGGCTCCTGTGGACACTGGATTTCTCAGTGTAGTGTGGATTTTATGTCCTTGACAAAGCCTGGCATGTCTTTTCTAGACAGGGGAAGGGATGACTCACCCTCTGAATCTGATTCACCTTTGGACTCACACCATGGGGGAGAGGTACCATGTTCCTGGGCGGCAGGCCTTTTACAAAAATTAAATGTGATGGATCATTAGAGGAAAGTTTTCTGTGTTTGGTTAGAGGTTTATTTGCATGTTGGATTTCCCCCTTGCATGCAGAGCTCCTCTGTTACTACGCAGCCATGTCTGCAAGCCGCACATGAAAGGGCTAAACATGGTCTGCAGCACTCTGGGAGTGCAGGTCTCTTTGTTGAAGAGCTGGTTCTCATCTGCTTCAGTGATGTCTCAGTCTATGCTCCCTTCCAGACTCCCGATCATCGTTCCGGTAACTGCTCTAGGAGGCAGATGTGTGTAATACTTGCATAGCAGGTGGCAGCAGCCATCTTGTAACCGCTTGAGTGGCGGGGTTCAGAGGGAAGCAGGGAGGTCAGTAAAAGGGGGTCACACAAAACTGGGGGACTGAAAAGGGGTGCCTAAGAGATGTTTGGATTTAAGGAGGGCAGAAAGGGTAAAATGAAATCCTTAATTTTGTAATTTCTGGTGAGTTTTTGTTCTCACTCACCGGAGCTTGAGTGAAAAGCGTCCACTCTGCTTGGCTGCCTGGCCAAACCCCCATTTGTACTTGGTTCGGATGAGAAAGAGAGAAACAAAAGTGGCCAGTAGTTGGATACAGACTCCGCAAGGGCACGATTCAACGCGTTTCGCTGAGGCTCTCAAGTATAATTGATTCTCAAGAATCAGATGATTTTAGAAACAAGCCTCAGCGAAACACGTTGAATCGTGCCCTTGAGGACTCCGTATCCAACTACTGGCAGCTGAAATGACTGCAGATGCCTCAGCCGCTTCATCCGCCAGGAACACTAACATCACCAGCAGTGACGATCGCGGAGAGACAGAGGCGCAGAGAAACCGGCAGAAAATGTATGGAACAAGTCCTCTCAAATGAATTATATTCATTGTGACAATGAGCCATATACAGTAGTAGAAGATTGATGACTGTAGAGGTGCATTATCCCAAAGAGTTCATATCGGAGAGAGGTATATCTCCGATCTACCTACCCTACTATCATCATATGCGAGTGGGATTAGCACATTTTTTTCACTTTATACCTTTGGACGAATTGGCTACACTATTATTCGTTTTTTATCTTTTACATAAACCTATATGTGATCTGCAAGCGCTCCCCAGTTTTCGGATATCCAAACTGCTTTTACGGGACCCGAGGACGGCCCACAAGGAGTTATTTGAGCTGCTGCTTCAAACACTTGTACCTTAAAAACACTATTTCACTTACGTGTGATGGTTGATATTTAAATATAGGTCACTTTTAATATATTTTGTCACTTGTCACTGTTATAGTCATGTTTGCACTCATTACTTTAAAAGTCACATATTTGCACTTGACATTTATATCAGTAATTCATTTATTTTAGATCTTATTCACTTAAGAGCGCCCGGTTACACCCCTTATTTTTGTATAATGGAAGGTGACACTGTGTGCTCATTTGCATGTAATTTCCCAGAATCCCTGGCTGCCGTGGAAGCATTGTATACTAAGAGATAATGGCGAAAAGCAGGTTGCAGACCCGTATGAGACATGTGAATGTGCTCACAAGTGATAATTTTATTTGCTGTAAAATGTACACTGATGTTGCATTAAAATTAATAAATTGTGTGATATTAAAGCTTTTTCCCGTGGTTCGCAATACAACAGACTTGTTTTATTTAATGTCTATAAAATGACAAGTAGTGAAGCGTGAGCTTTCAGGCTGTGGTCCCAGTCATGACTGTGACACGCACGCCCGGCGGGGGGAGGGGGCGGCGCGTGCACAGCGCTACCCGCGATCTGCGGTCTGAGGGGAGAGAGGGAGCCTGCGACGGGAGGGGGCGTGGTCGGGGATTTGCAGGAGCGTGGCCATTACGTCACGCAGCTGGTTCGCCCTCATTGGGTGAACCGCCGGTGGGGGCGTGGCCAAGCCTCCGTCGCAAGGTTTGAACTCAATTTTATTGAGTTGGGAAAAACCTTGCCGCACGGCGCGGCTGCACCTTCAGCGTGACGGTGCGTACTGGGCCCAGCCCCATTGAGGGGCGGTGCTTACACGCACAGCGCACGCCGCGCCGTGCGCACAGGCTGTTACTGGGACCGCAGCCTTACACTTAAAACATCCAGAGAGAGGCTGTTACTACACAGTAACCAGCTGGAAAGTGGTACTAAATGCATGGAGTTGCTGGACACTACATGACAATGACATGCACACGGGTTTCGAGCTTTGCGAATACGCTTGTTTCTCCATGTCTCCTTAAAAAATCATCCAGATCGCTGACGGGATTAACCTATATGTTCTGGATACTGTAAAGCTTTATTTGACACAGCAGCGCAACAGAACAAGAAAAGTTTGATGCATGTCTGCATATTTTGGGTGACTACTATATGCAAAACCCTTACAGTTTACAAACTCAGAGTATAAAACCACTCCTCCTTACATGTATGTCTCTTCTTCCTATTCTTGCACTCTCTCATTTGCTTAACATTTAAACTCTATTTTGTAAACACAGAAATTGGCTGAAGAGAAGAACCACTTAGCCAGCTAGTCAGACCCTATTAGACCCTTTGGTTTCTGTCATATTAAAGATAGCCTTGTACCTATTCCAAGCAATTTTGAGCTGCCTTACTGTATTAGTATATACTGTGTGTTAGGAAGCACTACATAAAAATAAGATATGATAAATGAATAATGTAATAGATGTACTATAACATGAGACCCCATATGCTAAATATTTCATGGTGAAACACTGGACATTCTTATTATGACTTCCCACGAGGACTTTTTAAGTATAAGAGTTAAGTATCAAAGCCTGTAGCTGTGGCTCGTCACTATATTTCAGCTTGTCTACTGAACTATAGCAATTACAGGGATTTTCTATGCTTAGGGCCTTCCTGCTTCTTTTCTAGAGAACTGCCAACTGCCATATGGGTACATATAAATATTAATTGTAAACGTTCTTTATAATGCTACAAGTCATCTGAAACAGGCAATGATACTGCGTAATGTAGAGACTGCGACTATTATTACACAAACCAGTGGCAATCGCCAAAAAGACACTGGTACACCCAGGTACATGCTGGATACATGCCTTAAACTAGCCCCAGCATTTCTGCAGTGATTAATGGCCCATCAGATTAACAGCGCGGGGGTCCCTGGCAGTCCCATTCAAACTGAATGGGACTGCCAGAGACCCCTGCTGTGTTAATCCTATGGGTCGTTAGTCAATGCAGAAATGCCTTAAACTTGCCTCAGACTAGCCCAGCACATACCCAGCACATACCCAGCACATACCCAGCACATACCCAGAATGTAACCCGGCTAGCAAGCTTTAGAATAGTCATGGCCTCGTCTGTAGGTATGCACCCATTACATTAAGCCCATCAATGCTTTATCCACTAAGTTCAGCTTGTAGTGTTATGTTTTTAGCATTCCAGACAGCGTCATGATGCTGCACCGTAACTCTTCTTGTACAGTCCGACATATTTAGCATATTTGCTATGTACCACACCTGAACAAACGCCACACCCGTGATTTCACCTCAAACCTCATTGGTGGACTGCAACACATTCCTAAATAATTAATACATCCTTCAGCATGTCTAAACCACATAAATAATCAGACTGACCTATTATCGACCATAACCCATAAAACACCTTAACGCCCATTCACTTGAGTGAAAAGAGACATCACTCAAGCTGTGCGGTCATTACTGTGTGAGTATATCTTTTTGTTTCTTTGCTTGCTTTTTGCTAAAAACGTATCACTTTCATATTCTTGAATGTGCAGTTACATTTTCC
Source organism: Ascaphus truei (assembly GCF_040206685.1). Classification (NCBI taxonomy): domain Eukaryota; kingdom Metazoa; phylum Chordata; class Amphibia; order Anura; family Ascaphidae; genus Ascaphus; species Ascaphus truei. The sequence goes on along the minus strand of NC_134486.1, from coordinate 409,185,786 downwards.
CTTTTCTCAAAAATGTTAACGTTCTATTAACGTCACCTCTCTTAACTGTATTCATTCTTCACTCCTTTACAATGACAGCATTCTTTACCAATGCATTCAATTCACTTCAGCACTGAATGTTAAAATGAGGTGTAAGTTTTAAAATCAGCAGTTTATTTTCATTTCTATAAGCACTTCTATTATTTAAAGTTAGTGTTACTCAGATTGTTACTGTACATGGTAATCATGCAATCTACAAGATCTTCTTTTTATGTTGTGTTCAAGCTGAACTGAGATTTTCAATGGGTATTTCCGGTTCTTGAAATACAAATTGAATTCTAAATGAACTAAATAAGAACTGGACGTTAAAATATATTTACAGCAGTTAAATACAGAATTCACGAACGCAAGACAAGAAAACTTATCAATTGTGTTTGTACTTGGAATAAGAAAAACTGCCAGTTTCCTTTTTCAGATTGCTGGGTACCTGTAGCATAGCGAAGGGCCAAATAATCCTGGGGGGGGGGGGGTACATTAACCTGACAATAGACCCAGATAGAGACAGGTCATCCCAGCCACACAATAAGGTGAGAGCACCATATGCCAGAACCAAAGATCTGAATGCCCTGAAAACAGGCTTATGCACCCTGAACTTGATAAATACATGGAGGGAACTAAATACAAATGCAAAAGACTTCACATTTTTCTCCCATCCCCATCGGTCCTATTCTAGGATAGATCTAATCACCGCGAGCGCTCACCTAATTCCCAAAATCACAACCTCAAACATTCACAACATACGTTAGTCGGACCAGGCTCTGGTAGAAATAGAGATGGTCAACTTTCAAACTAAAATCACATAGTTCCCACTGGAAACTTAACGAAGTTTTATTAAAAATCCCAGAAATAAGCCGAGATTTAGATACGGAGATAAAGGCCTTTTTGCTGATGAATGAGGGAAGTGTAGCTGTTGGACCAACCTTTGGGAGGCCCATAAGGCAACAATAACATTTCAATGCGATTCTCCAAAACAAAGAGGCATTTCCCCTTCCATGCTGCAAGCTTCAATCTCCCTAATCCACAAAGAGGGAAAAGAACCTACTAACTGTGGAAGCTACCGCTTTATCTCATTGATTAATTCGGACCTAAAGATATTCTCCAACATGTTAGCTAACAGATTAAGTAATATTCTCCCCAAGCTGATACACCATAACCAGGTATGATTTATATCAGGCCGCCAGGCTGCTGGCAATGTAAGAAAAATAGTTGACTTGACACATATAGCCCAGAAAAATAAGATACTGTCAATGCTGCTTGGACTGGATGCAGAAAAAGCATTGGATCGCATTGATTGGTCATATTTGGAGGAGGTCTTGATTTCCTTTGGTCTCGAGGGTACTTATTTAGCGGCTGTCAGAGCACTGTATACAACCCCCTTTGCCAAAGTATCAACTCAGAGCTTCCATTCGGACCCAATACTGATAAAAAATGGTACACGCCAGGGTTGCCCCTTATCACCGCTGTTATTCGCGATGTGTATGAAACCACTAGCGGCCCATATACTGGAAAATCCAGACATCTCAGGAATAAAAGTGGGCACCCTGGAATCTAAGATGGCGTTGTTTGCGGACGACGTCATCCTCGTGCTATCCAAACTCCTCACGTCTCTCCCGAATCTGTTCAGTGAGCTTGACCAATTCAACCCACTCTCCGGGTTTAAAATTAATAACGCCAAATCTAAGGCTCTGAGTATAAATCTAAGAAAGGAGACGTGTAAACTAATTGAGACTAACTTTCATTTCAAATGGCAACCAAGGGCTGTAAAATACCTGGGGGTATACATTACCAAAGATTATAATTCCCTATACCAAACAAACTACCCCAAACTACTAAAACAATTACATAGCGACATACACACATGGTCCAAATTTAACATCTCCCTCATAGGTAGAATCCAATCAGTAAAAATGAACCTACTGTCAAGGCTACTATATCTCTTCTAAACATTGCCCATCCCCATTATCCAAGGAGACATTCTAAATCTTCAAGCCCATATTCAAAAGTTCATCTGGAATAACATAAGTCCAAGAATCAATAGGAGAGTGCTCATGCACCCAACAAGAGCAGGAGGCCCGATCTCCTACTACAGGGCGGCACAAACGGGACAATTGATACATTGGCACGACAAACCTGATCTAAAGGGCTGGGTGACGTTGGAAGCAACAACAGTCCACCCAACAAAACTAGAGATGCTGCTGTGGCTTCCCCAAAAATGCAAAGAGGTAAGGAAGGACGCTCTTCCCACAATAGTCCACTCCCTAAAATTATGAGAGTCCCTTAAATTCAAATACAAACTAACTTCTAAAAGGTCCCTGATGACGCCATTGTAGGGGGATACGGAATTCACCCCAGGCCTATCCAAATATGCGTTCATGTATTCGTCAGGAGCAGGATTATCTAGAATAATAGACTTGAGCCAGAATCTCGACCGTAAAGTCAGACAGTTCGAATACTTCACCACAGAGAAAAACATCCCCAGAAGCGAGATATTTCACTATTTACAGCTAAGTGAGGTTTTTAAGTGATACAGTTAGACTACAGTTAATATATATATTATATATAGTTAATATACTCACTTTCTTCATGCAAGACCAATAACCAATAACCTCAGCTGATATGACAAGGATCTAATTGCATTCTCTTCACAGGTATGTTCCTGATGTTGAAACCCTGTGTATAAGACTGAATCTGGCCTTGTTGAATTGATATATAAGTATGTTCCCGATGTTGAAACCCTGTGTATAAGACTGAATCTGGCCTTGTTGAATTGATATATAAGTATGTTCCTGATGTTGAAACCCTGTGTATAAGACTGAATCTGGCCTTGTTGAATTGATATATAAGTATGTTCCTGATGTTGAAACCCTGTGTATAAGACTGAATCTGGCCTTGTTGAATTGATATATAAGTTAGTATGTTAGAATGTAAAAAGTATTTTTTTTCCCCTCTTAAATCTGTGCTGTTAATTGACCAAATGGAACAAGCTGACTGATTGGGGAGGGGGAGGGTCATGTGACTTTTTTTTTTGTGTATAATACTAACACCTCAGCTGCATTGGGCAGGAACTGCATTAGGCAGTGAGGCATTTAAAGTGAGGTTTTTAAGTGATACAGTTAGACTACAGTTTGACTAGAGGTGACTGGGGACTGAATCTACTGCACACTCTTTTACTCAATACAACAAACGGTAAGCTATTCAGATCGCACTATGATCCCATGCTTGTTAACCTGCATAGTTTAACCCCCCACCCCTTTACAACTTCTTTCACTGCAGCCTCTCCCAAAACTGACTGCACAAAACACTGAAACCCTGAATTGACCCTAGCATTGCAATGCAGCAAAACACTTGAAAAGGTACAGGCTCACCCCTGCTGTTTTGTCTGCACACACTCACTCTGCTCACAACAGCTCCTTGCAGCACTGCCTACCTCTGGCATCATGAACCTGCTATGTCTTCTAACTTTTTTCTTTCTCCTGGCCTCATGGAGATGTTACTCCCTCTATCCACTACAAACTCCTCCATCCTGGCCCACACCCAACATCACCATACACCCTGGACTATTGAAAAGCCTTGCACTATCTACTGAATGTTGGTGGAGAACTCTAAAAACCAGCACACCAACCACTGCTCACTCTAATGGAAAACACCACAAATTTACAACCTGCAAACAACTACCCAAATTTCTACTCATACTATTACTCTCTCTTGCAGGTGATGTTGAAACTAACCCAGGTCCTCCCATTTCAGCTCTGTCCCATGCCCCTGAGAATTCCACCTTTAAATTCCAAAAAGGGCTATCTGTCGCCCATATAAACATCCGGAGCCTGCTGCCCAAACTGGATGAACTAAGGGCATGGTGCCTTATGCATAAACCCAAAGCCATCGTTCTTACAGAAACATGGCTATCCTCTAAAACCCCTGATGCAAATATCGCCATTCAGGGATACTCCATTTTTCGGAGAGATAGGTCAAAGAGAGGAGGAGGGGTGTTATTTTATATTGCAGACACCTTACAATTTACACTGTTACATTGCCCACCAAGTCCACCCTCTTTTGAAACTCTAGTTGGCAAAATCTGCCTCCCCTTTTCTAAGCCCATCTTGCTTGCTGGCATCTACCGCCCCCCTAAAGCCCCTCTACAATCCTTGACTGATATCACCCAATTTCTTGGCTCCATTTCCTCTCTGAATGAGAAGAGTGAGCTGCTAGTTCTTGGGGATTTCAACTTCAATTGGCTTGACCCTAAAAACCACAAAATCCAGATACAACTCAAGTCACTTAACCTATCGCAACTCATTTCCCAACCCACACGGATAAACCTGAAGTCGCATAACCATTCCTTGCTAGACTGGATTCTCTCCTCAAACCCCAGCAGAATCCAATCCTCTGGCATCCTTCCTGATATTTTCAGTGACCATGCAATAGTATACTGTGTAAGGAAAATTAAACAGCCCCATTCAAGCCCTAAAGTTCTCCTCACTAGAACATTTAAAAACTTTAACCCACAACAGTTTCTGGATGACCTTACCAACTGCCCATGGCACAGAATCGATTTAATTCCCGACCCTGATTCTGCGCTCGACTATTTCCAATCCGAGTTCTTAAAACTCTGCGATACCCATGCTCCACTACGCAAAATAAGGGTACGGGGGGCCCACCTTCCATGGGTTACACCTGACCTTATAGCACTCTACCAGTTCAGGGATGCCTTGTGGAAAAGCTACAAAGTAACTGGCACTACCAAGGATCTCAATCACTACAGATGCAAGCGGAACATGTGCACAAGGCAAACAAGGCATGCAAAAGCACAATATTACTCTGACAATCTCCACCAAAATACATCAAACCCAGCTAACTTCTGGAAGGTTATCAACAATATATTCCAGGCTCCTAACCATCAACAACCAAGTAATATCACTAAGGGGGATATTACTCTGACAAACCCCACTGACATTGCAAATGCATTCAATGATTACTTTGTGGGGTGTGCCACTAACTTATTAGCGAAACGCAGCACAAACCCCAAACCTGAATCTCATCCTGGGAGTACCCTTATAGTCCCACCCCCTCCCAACACTGCCCACAATTTTCAATTTAGCCCAGTATCTGAAGAGGAGATTACACAAGTGCTCCTCAAACTAAAACTAAGCAGCCAATGTGGACCCGACTTACTACAATCTAGGTTCCTATGACTTGGTGCACCAGCCATTGCCAAACCAATTGCGTCCATAGTCAACTCTATCCTGTCTGCAGGCCATATCCCTAAGACCTGGAAAACTGCCAGAGTTGTCCCAATCTTCAAAAGTGGGGACAAAAACACTGTCTCAAACTACAGGCCAATCTCACTTCTCCCAATTCTATCCAAAGTTATGGAAAAATGTGTCCACTCCCAATTAAGCGATTTCTACACCAAGACAAAATTCCCTAGCCAATTCCAGTCTGGGTTTCGTCCCAAACACTCCACCGTAACTACCCTGCTAAAAGTTTGCAATGAAATCCAGTGTGGAATGGAACGGGGACAACTCACTGGTGCAGTATTCCTAGATTTTGCAAAGGCTTTTGACACAGTTGATCATGTTATCCTGCTTAACAAACTCCAGAGCTCTGGAATAGGGAAACATGCTTTAAACTGGTTTCAGTCCTACCTATCAGGAAGATCCCAACATGTGTCCATCTCAGGCTCTAACTCCAACCCCCTGGATATCACCTGTGGTGTCCCGCAAGGCTCTGTTCTGGGGCCCCTACTCTGCTCAGTGTTCATTAATGATCTTCCCACAGCTTGTAAGGAAGCCTCAATACACATGTATGCAGATGACACAATCCTGTATGCACACAGCCATAGCCTCTCTGACCTTCAACACATACTTCAGTCTGACTTTTTGAGACTCGAAAACTGGATTTCCCAAAACAAACTGTTTTTAAACACTGACAAGACTGTAACAATGGTATTTGGGACCAAGTCTACATTTGTAAAGCTTCCAGTGACTGAGCTCCTGATTAGAACCAATGCTAAAACCACCCTAACACCTGTCACTAGTTTTAAATACCTGGGCTTATGGTTTGACTCCCACTTAACATTCGGGATGCACATTGATACCCTGACAACCAAGACCTATGCCAAACTAGGGGTACTTTACAGGAACAAATCCTCCCTAAGTCTCCTGGTCAGAAAGCGTATTGCACAGCAGATGCTAATGCCAATTATTGACTATGGAGACATAGTTTATGGCTCGGCTCCTCAAACCCACCTTAGCAAACTTGACACCCTCTACAATTCAATTTGTCGTTTTGTTCTCCAATGCAACTACAACACACATCACTGCGAAATGCTCAAAGAACTAGATTGGTCATCACTAGAGTCTAGGCGCAAAGTTCACCTTTCCTGTCTCACCCTCAAATACTTTCTGGGCAAGCTACCCAGCTACCTGAACAAGCTCCTCACCCCTACCACATGCAGTACCTATCACCTGAGATCAGACTCCAAAAGACTATTCATGGTCCCAAGACTCAACAAAGTATCCGGACGTTCCTCCTTCTCCTTCCGTGCACCCCAAAACTGGAACAACCTACCAGAGACTCTCATATCCACCACCAGCTTAAGTTCTTTCAAATCTAAGGCTGTCTCACACTTTAATCTGGTCTGTAACTGTTTCATACGCTCATAATATATATTTTCTTTAACTGTGCATGCAATGTCTTGTATATAATGTATACCTTGTTCATTTATGTAACTGTATTTGTAACCATGTATTATTTTGTTTTACTCTGTGCCCAGGACATATTTGAAAACGAGAGGTAACTCTCAATGTATTACTTCCTGGTAAAATATTTTATAAATAAATAAATAAATAAATAAATAAGAGCATTTTTCTCACAGACAAATCCCAATGTCTCCGTCACAAGGTTTGAGAGGTTTTGTCTAGATGGGGAGGGCCAAAAGAAGTTGATCTCATCTATATCCACACTTTGCCTTCCCATAGCCTGACCACCGCAGTGTATTAAAATACATGGCAAAGTGGGAAATGGAGTTAAATAAAACTTTGGAAGACGACGAGTGGGCAGAAATATTTGAGGCTGCAGCGACATGCTCAATAAATACATCTATTAAAGAAAACGCTTATAAAGTGTTGTTAAGATGGTACACATCGCCATTAACAATCTCCAGGTTCTGCCGGGGTTATCCCCCGACATGCCCCAAGGGCTGTGGGGAGAATCAGAAAAAGGTGAGGGGTACAGTGACCTGTACGCCCAAAGAAATTACACTTAAATGCACACTGCCTATATTTAAAATTTAACCTTTAATATCAAATACTTAAAACATATATTACCAAAAGAAAAAGTGATAACTTTTAAAAATAAATAAAGTAACTCGTGCAACCGGGCAGTCTCTAATGTTTACATGCTCCAATATATCATTAAAACTGGAGAATGAGAGGCTGCTAAGGTGCACGCAGCCAGAGTGAGCAACCAAGCCCAGCACTTCACTAGTTAGCCTAATAGAGTAGTAGATATCGTAGTGGCCATTAATATCATATGTTGTATCTTGATATGGGCAGTATAACCTCCTAGTCAGGTCTTAACCACTCCAGGAATCCTTGCCTAGCCACTACACTGATTTTTATATATTGGCTAATCTAGTGACCGGCTGACAAACACTGTATTAAAATAGCCCCATGAAAGGGGCTGACATCATCTACACGCGTCCAACGCGCGTTTCCCTCCTACTACGGAGCTTCCTCAGGGACAGAATTTGCAGTAGGACTGAACCGAACGCTATTTAAACCCTGCGGTCCCCATGGCAACGTAACCGGCGTCCAGCTACTGCGCATGCGCAATAGAGCGCAAGCGCAACTGCTGAAAAACATATCGGACCAACCTTTCAACACAGATTGGCAGGGTGCTGCGATTATACCTCCCCAGTAGTAGCGGAAGGATTGCCAGGTCTCATACATATGTCTCATACTGCTCGATTATCGGAGCGAGGGTCAAGAGGCTAGTGCGCATGCGCAGAGTGCCGTGCTTCCCCACTGACTATCAGGGAACACTTGCGCAGTGTAACCAGCTAGATGGAGCTAGCGCGCATGCGTGACCAAATAGACACATTCTCTCTAACACTGATATAACAGTGTCAGGCTTGAACAGGGACTTATTTGTAGCATCAAAGCGCATGTGTGGACAAAGTTATTATAGAATTCATGCCTACACACCAATGCGCATGTGCAGACAAAGATGTACAGATTCCCCTAATTCCTAAGCATCCTCAATACCGGATATACAGAGAACAGAGGCACAGTAGCACCCCAAAGTTGAGTATCAGATATGTGCAGCAGTTAGCCCTAAATTAGGTGCAGAGACATCATTAAATACAGTAATAATTTTAATGAAAAATAAAATAGTCAGAAACACACACATTTTAGAGAAATCAAATTAATCATAATACATTATGTGTGTGAATCAATAACACATTTTTAATGAAACCAATACTGAAAACAGACTGGGTTCATGATTGGGTAATATAGTCACTAATTTGAGCAGATGAATAAACATTAATAATATCAGTTTATACAAAACCATGGTAAGCTAGCACGACATAGCGGAAGAATAGCTCTGTAATACATAACAGAAATAATTGGTACAGTAACATTTTGACAGTCAGATAGGTAGCGCGGTGAGAGATATGAATAAAGTAATATACATATCTCTATCAGTGCGTGGGAAGTACCACACGGCAGACGTATACGTGGGATCAGATAAAAGGAGTGAAGGTAAATCCTTCATTAAGTCCATTCGGACTCCTTGTCCTTAGTTTGTAGATCCACTCAGCTTCAATTCTCAGGAGCATCTGATCAACATTTCCCCCTCGTACTGGGCACCTGAGCTGATAGATGCCCATGAATTTAAGACTGTCAACATCTCCGTGTGTTATTGGGGAATCTGTACATCTTTGTCTGCACATGCGCATTGGTGTGTAGGCATGAATTCTATAATAACTTTGTCCACACATGCGCTTTGATGCTACAAATAAGTCCCTGTTCAAGCCTGACACTGTTATATCAGTGTTAGAGAGAATGTGTCTATTTGGTCACGCATGCGCGCTAGCTCCATCTAGCTGGTTACACTGCGCAAGTGTTCCCTGATAGTCAGTGGGGAAGCACGGCACTCTGCGCATGCGCACTAGCCTCTTGACCCTTGCTCCGATAATCGAGCAGTATGAGACATATGTATGAGACCTGGCAATCCTTTCCCCTACTACTGGGGAGGTATAATCGCAGCACCCTGCCAATCTGTGTTGAAAGGTTGGTCCGATATGTTTTTCAGCAGTTGCGCTTGCGCTCTATTGCGCATGCGCAGTAGCTGGACGCCGGTTACGTTGCCATGGGGACCGCAGGGTTTAAATAGCGTTCGGTTCAGTCCTACTGCAAATTCTGTCCCTGAGGAAGCTCCGTAGTAGGAGGGAAACGCGCGTTGGTCGTTGTGTAGATGATGTCAGCCCCTTTCATGGGGCTATTTTAATACAGTGTTTGTCAGCCGGTCACTAGATTAGCCAATATATAAAAATCAGTGTAGTGGCTAGGCAAGGATTCCTGGAGTGGTTAAGACCTGACTAGGAGGTTATACTGCCCATATCAAGATACAACATATGATATTAATGGCCACTACGATATCTACTACTCTATTAGGCTAACTAGTGAAGTGCTGGGCTTGGTTGCTCACTCTGGCTGCGTGCACCTTAGCAGCCTCTCATTCTCCAGTTTTAATGATATATTGGAGCATGTAAACATTAGAGACTGCCCGGTTGCACGAGTTACTTTATTTATTTTTAAAAGTTATCACATTTTCTTTTGGTAATATATGTTTTAAGTATTTGATATTAAAGGTTAAATTTTAAATATAGGCAGTGTGCATTTAAGTGTAATTTCTTTGGGCGTACAGGTCACTGTACCCCTCACCTTTTTCTGATTCACTTTAGTTCACATTTGCACCTACTTTCATTATCAATTGAATTTATCATTTTTTATACACAATTAGTATGGTTTAGTTGATCACTCCCCAATCCCGCCTCTTTTGTTTCTGCGGGGAGAATGCATCGTTTTGACACGTGGTGGTCCTGCCCAAAAGTCCAGGGTCTCTGGAAAAGGGTGGCGTCATGGGCGCAGCGTATCTTGGGCACGACCATCAGGTCAGATCCATGGGCCTGCCTACTCAATATGCCTATGGGGACTTTGTCAAGAGTGGAGAATAAGTTGCTCACTCATATATACACAGCCACTAGATGTGAGATGGCCTTAATATGGAAAAAAGAAAGAATACTATCCATCTCAAATATCAAACAGAGAATCTGGTTTACGTGTGAAATGGAGAAGATAATGGGCTTTCTTAATGACACATGCGCAAAATTCCAGAGGGTCTGGCAACCCTGGCTAAACCACATACAGTAGGCAGCTGTAATTGAAAGCTGTATAGTAATGCTATTTTGATATAAAAAAACAAACAAAGGGTTTGTAACTTCTCTCGGCACATTCGTTAATATGTAATCTTATCTGACTCCTGGTCCTCCCTGTGTCCAGCCCCGTCCCCTTTTCTTTCTTTTCTATCCCCAACCCCTTCCCTCTTAAGTGTAAATTTGAAAATGTCAATAAAAAATAAGTTGGAAAAAAAAAAAAGTTGGCTAACTAATATTCCTAAAGGTCAATTCCGTAGAATATGAAGGAACTGTACAGATACCGATATCTGCAGAGAACAGGCCAGCATCTTACACTTACAGAAAAAAAACCTATCCGGAAACATTAGTCAAAAAGGTGAAACTTCAAATTTTACATACTGAAAAAATATATATTTTAAAACCAAGCAACAGAAAAAAAAACTCCAGACAATTGTATTCCTTTTATTACAAAATGTAACAGTCTCATGAAATAAAAAAAATAATTAGAAAACATTGGCATATACTTCAAAACGACGATTTCCTAAAAAAAAACATTTACCAGACAAACCGCAAATTATTTTTTTTCAAAAGCTAACAATTTAAAAAAACAAATTGGCAAACTAAAACAGCTTTAAAAAGAAAGCATAGAACAGTGGATCAAATTGGACGCTTAGCAGACTGCAGGTTTTTTTTTTACAATGTTTTAAATGTAAAGCATGTAAATTCTGCAAAACTAAGTCTGATTCTTTTTGCTTTAACAGCACTAAAAAACTGTTTAAATTTAAACAATTTATCAATTGCAGATCCGATTATGTGGTATACTTATGTATGTCCTTCAATGTGTGGGAAGAACCACAAGACCCTTAAGGGTACGGATTTTAGAGCATAATCAGAAACATCATTATGGGTTTAGAAACCCATAATGTCTGTTTACATTTAAAAAAAATACCACAAATCTGATCCAACTGGTCTATCATATTTGGGGATAGAATCAGTGACTCCCAATTGGAGAGGGTTAACAGGTTGATTGATCTTTCCCGGAGAGGAACATTCTGGATATATAATCAACAATCTGTATCCAAAAGGACTAAACATTTATATTGATATCAACTCGTTTATCAATTAAAAGTGACTTTTCATTCTCTCTCTCATTAATGGTTCTTTGGACTTAATTTTTATATTGATTTAATGTATAGATCTCAACGTATTTTTTTTCTTCTCTCTCTTGGTTTATTATAAGTACGTAAATCCATATACCACAAGCCATTTGTTACTGCCATCTTGTGGTTATTTTATAATACTACATGAGTGTGCTATTCTCATACGTTTTTACTATGTAATGTAATAATAGCATTATAGAATTATAATATGTATTTTAATATATTAAAAGGATGTTTGAAAGGAAAATCCGTTATTTCCTCCCCTGGCTTCAGAACCAAAAGGAACCTATTCTCTGCAGAGCAAAACTGAAGCCAAACTGAAGGAAAATCCGTTATTTCCTTCCCCTGGCTTCAGAACCAAAAGGAACCTATTCTCTGCAAAGAAAACTGAAGCCTTGTGACCGGACACACTATCTGCACCTGTTTGCAGCAGACTTCCCAGGAAGCTTCACGCCCTGCAACTGTTATCTTCGATCTTTGATGAACCTTATCAGGCCTGGGAGACGAACAAAATGAAACGTAACGCACGCCAGGTTTCAAATCCTTTGTCTCAATTTATTACTCATAGGGTAATGGTTTTTATACAGAATAAAAAAAGATATTAGTTAGAGGCGTAACATAGGCGTGTCCTGGGCGTATACTAGGTGTGTCTTGGGCGTAGCTTTGATTAGAGGCGTGATTTAGGGGCAGGACATATTAGTGGCGTGACTTTTGAGACGTGTCCCTTTTCAATACAAGCAATGTTCTGAATACATAGCTTATTCATTGTCTGTTATCAAAAGAGACCTTGAGTCTTAGCAACTTTATTTCTCTACCTTGCTTCTCGCAGAGAACCATTCTATTATATTCTACTAAAACACCAGGAAATTGACCTTACAAAAGTATTTAGTGATATCCTGGCCAGGAAGAATGAAATGCAATTTAGCAGAGAAACTGAGTGCATTTATGAATTATATTTCAGCAAAAAGCTGACTACAGAATCTTAACTAGTTATGACCAGGCAAAATGGAAGCTTAACATGAGTGCACATTCTGGCCTTACATACTGGTCCTAACAATCCCTCCTTTTTGTTCTCTAAAAGAACAAATACCCTTACTAGGTACGCTTCTCTATGACAATGGCCTTATGGGGACCAATAGTATCATAGACTCTGTTCATGGCCACATATGAATTATTAGTTGCATACATGGCGTGAGATGAAACTGAAGGTTTCCTTGAGACAAATGAAAGCATTGCACACTTAGCACAGTGAAAAATAACAAAAATTGCTGCGATTATACTAATCACTACAATAAAACCATAGAGAATTTTCATACCCAATTCTCCAATCCAACTAGTGAGTCCTGACATCCAATTTAAGTTAAGGCCTGAGGATTCTTTACGCATCCTTGCTTGAATTTCCTGTAACTCATCCATATCTTTATGAATAGCGCCAGATGCATCTTCAATATAGGCACAGCACTTCTGTCCTACAAGTTTACAAACACCTCCTTGTGAGGCTAGCAGATAATCAAGAGCCATTCTATTCTGTAATAATACTGTTCGAATCTGCTCTTGTTCATTAGTCAGACGGATAATAGCATCACTTGTCTGATTAAGAGCATCATCAATATTTACCATCAGCTCACTTAATTTAGAATAGAGATCCAGAACACCTAAACTAGGTATAAAAACCCAAGCTACAATGCGAGTTGAACTAATGGTCCTGGTCAGATCTTTTCGATTTCTCAGCCTTCCTTGGGGTAATATGTCAGATACATAGAAAGTGGGAAGGATGAAACCCAGATAACAAAGGGCAGTGTGATTGCAGGGTACAATCTTAGTGGCCCACATGCCACACAACCAATATATATATATATATATATCATTAAATATTTCTATAGATTAGAATATGTCACATAATCTAAGGGTCAGCTATTTGTGAGAATTGGTGGGGGCTAATTTCTGCTAAGAGCGACTGCACAAACATTCTTCTTGCACACATCTTTCATACTGCATTTACTCAGAATGGCAAAACGGACCAAGATGGCTGCTATGGTCAAAATGTCTGACTTGTGATCCTTTCCTTGTGGTTGACTCACGTCCCTTTGTGACCTCCCACCTTCCTCATATCCAGTCTTCTCAGTCCTCCCATATCCTTAAGAGACAGTCTATTTAAAGAACAGAACAGTTAACCATTTCATAGTCCTGATGGACCAAGATGTCCAAGTTGTGCATAACTGCATTCCTTTCTTTTCCGGCCATTATATCAGCCCAGTTGATTTCTTCTTTGGTCTCTTCTTCTGGGGGACTGGCGACATCATCACCGCAGAGAGGCATAGCGTCGGTGGGGGTTGCAACGCACTTCTGGATCAGAGTTTTGCTGTACTTAATACATAGAGAGCAATGAGTAGGACAAACACACACATACAAAAACATTCGCTAGCTTCGCTCAAAGCAAATCAATCCAACCACCAAGTCCCCATGGTCCCTAAATCCTGGATAAATACACAACATTGCGCTTTAACTAGGGCGCATACATGCCCCTCCTTTTGAGGCTAAAATATAGTCTAGAGCTATTTTTATTCTGCGGGGTCATTAATTTAAACTAAACCTATTCTTGGTTAAGTGAGTAAATATCTGTGGCTGTATGATTTAGGATATCCCTGTAAACCTGTCATACAGTAACCCAACTCCTACATTTGGGAATAAATTCCTTGAAACTTATTCTTCCCATAGACTACTTTTTAGCACTTGTGTATTGGGTGCATCTCTTCTGTTTCTAACTCTACGTGTGAACAATTAACATAACTGTGTGTTTGACTGATAAAGCATTCTCCCACCGGGATATCATTCTGCAGGGAGATTCTATTAACCTAGAAATTCAAACAAAATAAACAAAGTTAAACAAATAATACCTTATACTATTTTGTCATCCTTATGGGACGCCACGTACACAAACATAATGGAGCATACATTGTAACTGAAAAATAATAAAAACCTGTAAAAATAAAAAGTTCAAAGTTCGTGTGTTGAGGCCTGGACATTTTTGCCTATAATCTTTTTCCCTTGATGATTAGTGGTCGGAGAGTATTGTGTCCATCAAAACACTTATTTGCAGGCGCTGTGTCTTTGTCTTTATTAGCTGTTTGTGCCTAGGCTGGCACTATTTTGACGTGCGTGATGTGTATCCATGATGATAAGAATTTTTACTGCAATGCTGGTGATGAGTAGTATCTAAATGGCCTTTTCATCTGGGATGAAGAGCGTGCTTGCGTAGAAAATGCTTGACCATTAACCCGTCATGCGTAGGTGCACTTTCAGCTTTAACCTGTGCCTAGAAAGACTCAAAAATATATATTAGTTGCATGCAATACTTATTAATTGTTTTATTACCAATAACATGGTCCTTAATTAGTTACTTTGAACTACTGATGGTCATAACTCATCCCATAAGTGTCTCATAGGGAGAGAATTTATACCTAGAAATAAATTCTTGTATTAATATTGTTACTACTATTATTAGCATCCGCAATATTAAACAGAGATATTCCCTATTAACGCTCCTCAAATTTTAAATTAAGCAACCAATATGGACTTGACTTTGCTACAATCCAAGTTCCTAAAACTTGGTACCTCAGCCTGTGCCAAACCAATTGCTTCCATAATCAATTCTATCCTGTCTGCAGGCCATATCTCTAAGACCTGGAAAACTGCTAGAGTTATCCCAATCTTCAAAAATGGGGACAAAAATACTGTCTCAAACTACAAATCAATCTCTCTTCTCCCAATACACACTTACTCTCATTCATACCTAACTGCCATCTGCCATTTTTTCTGATGCAAATGGTGTCAACCTTTTAGTCATTTAATACTAACTAACCTTAAAACTCGCCCCCCACAAGTCAAGCATCCCAACAGCCTGCACTCATGGCTATTGTCCCACATCCACAGTCACTCCTGGCTTTCACTTCAAACACTCCACTGTAACTATTCTGCTAAAAAAAATGTGAAATGCCCTGTATATAATATATACCCTGTTCACTTATGCAATTACACTTGCAATAATATATCCCCTGTCCTTTAACTCTATTTCCAGGACATACCCAAAAACAAATAAATGGTTACAAAATGATAAATTTGGCAGATATTATATATCCCTCAACATAGGGACGGCTTGCTACCTGCTTTGCTGTGACATCTGCAAAGGTATTATTATTTACCAGGGGCCTGTCAGCTCTTGGAGTTAACATTGTTATAATAAATTCAATAACCTATGTATGTGTCTCCCCTCTTTTGTTCATATATTATCTATATATGTGAACAAAAATACAAAAATACAAAAAAAATTATGAAAACAGGTTGCTTTGATATATAGCAATATTAAACTGGTAAATAGATTTGTATGTGTTGTGACTACAAAATTATTTACTGCTTGTGTTAAAAGAAAAAGCCTGCAGTAGGTCTTTTAACAACTGTGGCATTTACAATATAAGAAAAAATCCTGAAATCCTGAACAAAAGATTTCCTTTTAAAATAGACAAATAATTTTGAACTCTTTGCAAAGTGCTGAGCACACGGCCAGCATTAACTTTAAAAGACACTCTGACTTTAAAAAGAAAAAAATAATTTTCAAAGCGCCTCTTTTTTTTTTTTTTTTTTTTCTGGGAAAACAGCCATAAATTCCACAGTACAGATAACGGGTTTCGCTGTCTAATTCATATTAACTGCTGGATTAATCCTCACGCAGGGGATTCTAACGTTAGTTTAATGTTAAATATGAAGCTTTCCACGCTGTCCTAAAACTGCATTTTGTATGGTCTTTCAAAGATTAAATAACGGGAATATTATAAATTACTTATAAACACCAAGTCTATGCCAACAAGAGCATGCAACATTCTTTCATTCATTCACCTGAATGCCTTCTGCAAGAAATCTCATATTCCTGCAAACTTCCATCAATACAATTGCTATCCCGTTTTAACTATGCCCTCTTTTAAGCTAAACAAAATATCTTCAAACATGCAACAGTTATACCATGACTAAATAAACAGCAAGCTTGACCCTACCTGTCTTGTATGGCTTCTACACTGCTTATTTAACGGAGACAATTCTCGCTAAAATAACTGACCTCCATGCTGCTAAAGGCAGATATTATCACACTCCGCTCACACCACGGACACCCTCCTTTTGAAGCGCTATGTACATTGATGGCGTTATATACATATATAATGCAATATATTAATTCAAACAGTGCTTATGAGCTCTTACCAGCATTTTAAACAAAAACATCTTAATCCTGTAGAAATAAAATTGAAATGTGTTATCTTACTGCTTTACGGAAAAGAAGACAGTTCTACATTACCTTGTTCTCATGATTAAACTGCTTAAGCACAGAGCTAGTTAATTTTAATGTGAATGCTTCGCATTCTTTAAACTGTAAGGGAGAGGCTGTGCCCCTCCTTTAATTAAGATAGAAATACTACACACGAAAAGAAATGTGTCCGGTTTAAAAAGTATCCGCCTGGCCAGGACGAATAAACTTTTCAAACTATAACCAGGGACTGAGCTGAATATACTCCCCTTTTGTTGTGAGGTATTTCTCTCTATATTCAGTGTACACCTTTTTAAAACCTTTTAAAATTTAGATTTCATCATGAGCAACTAATATTCATATTTTTTGTACAGATGTTAATCAGCATGACTTTCACACAAGAAATCATTCAGGAAAAAATTCATCAGGGTTACAAACAAACTCTACATAAAGTAGCGGTGTTTTTTTTTTTTTTTTTTTACAAAGACTTTCACTCTGAGCCCCCACGGGCAAAGCAGCACTTCCCTGCTTCTCACTGATAGTGGCACACTCTCTGCCAATGACCAAAACCACCACAATTAAAACAGACACCATTATTCTGCCGAGAACAACCTTCTGCATATTCGACAAAACGGGTAATGACTAGCTGTCTGAGCAACAAATTCCTCAGGAATCAGACCAGATTTACACTCGCATTTAAAAATTGTACATTCCTAGGCTTCCGTCCAGAGTCATTCTTACTCATGCAAGCACCCATTAGTAGCTTAAAGAAAAACAGCTAAATTATGACAAATAATTGCAATATTTATACTTACACAATATACAATGGTCGTTCAGCTAGATCAGAGACAACAGTCCAGTCGTGCACAGAATTTACTGGACTCTTACCAAAAATTCTGTTTAAAAGGGCCTATCCCAATTCTTCAGTCACAATTTAGGTCTATTAAATTCCCAGAGGGGGTGAAGCATCATATATAAAAATTTACATATATACTCACCACCTTTGTGAATTTCCCACTTCTAGACACCAAAACTGAAAGGAAAATCCGTTATTTCCTCCCCTGGCTTCAGAACCAAAAGGAACCTATTCTCTGCAGAGCAAAACTGAAGCCAAACTGAAGGAAAATCCGTTATTTCCTTCCCCTGGCTTCAGAACCAAAAGGAACCTATTCTCTGCAAAGAAAACTGAAGCCTTGTGACCGGACACACTATCTGCACCTGTTTGCAGCAGACTTCCCAGGAAGCTTCACGCCCTGCAACTGTTATCTTCGATCTTTGATGAACCTTATCAGGCCTGGGAGACGAACAAAATGAAACGTAACACACGCCAGGTTTCAAATCCTTTGTCTCAATTTATTACTCATAGGGTAATGGTTTTTATACAGAATAAAGATAATATGTATTTTAATATATTAAAAGGATGTTGTTTTTACAGTGTTTACTATATTTAATATGTGTTTTTATGTATAATTAGTTTGCACATAGTTATTAGTATATATTTGGTGCATTTGGGTTAGAACTATGACATCACAGTTAATAGGTATATAAGAATCAATGGACTATACAAATCCATAATCCCTGCGGAAGCTCCAGATCAAGCGAAACGCATTGGATGAGTGCCAATAGTTCGAAGAAGCAGGAAGTAATACAGAGACACAGGACTTACCAGCCAAACGGGACTGTTTTCACTGACATTCGGTTGAAGATTCTACCTAAGACCAGGAGGGTCCTCGCGCCAGATCCTCCATAGGTTTTATACTATACCTTTGTCAAACAACATCCGTTTGTGAGTTCCCATTTATTCATAATCAATATATGTTTCATATATTTCAAACACTATTTTGTTTTTCCTTCTTTTTCCCTTGTGTCTCAAGGGAAAATACATTTCAAGATACGCTGTTAGAGGGGCCATATCCCCTCCATATCTTCCCTGCCTACCATAAGCCATTCATATTCACCCTTTTCACTAGTTTGTTTGGTTTGTGTTTGTGCCCCAATTTTGTGTTTTTGTGTTGCTATCCTAGATAAAGGGACTTTATTCGTCTTTGTTTGGAGCTGCACCACAACCTCATAGTTTTTAATACCACATTGCATGTTTGTTAATTAATTTGCGCTTATTTTTCTCTTCACTTAAATGTTGTCAGGGCTCGTGGATCCCCGCGCGCCCGCACTTACCTCCGCTCCATTCCGGCACCTGCTGGCAACTCTCCGCACTGTCATCCTCCCTCACGCGCCTCTCCCCGCACACGCAGAGCACTCCCCACGGGAGTGTCAGTCCCCGCTGATGCGCTGCGCAGGCCCCGCATCGCAATATTGGAGGGCAGAAGCGAGGCGCGTCACCGGCGTGTGACGCACGCACGCGAAACGCCCCTGAGCGACGAGTCAAGAGGAACTCACTAGTTCCAGTACTGCCAGCGGTCTCTTCCCTTACAGCCTATCCCTGGTCTCCACGAGGCTACGCCTCCGCTCCACCCCCTGGGGTGATTGGTAGGTCTGCTACTTATGCTCAGCTGTGCCACTAGCACTTCGGCTGAGCATAGACTCACGTTACCTGGTGTTTGCCTCTACCTCTTTATTCTTGTTGCCTTGTTCTAGTTCTGCTTACCCGTGTACCGACTCTGCCTGCCTTTGGAACCCTCGCTCTCTGGAACCCCGACTTTGACGATCCGTACCTCTCCTGCCCTGACCCCTGGCTCTGGACTCCGACCATCCGCTCTTCTCCAGTTCTGACCTTGGCCTCACACGCTCTGGACCTCTCCCGCACTGAACCCGGCAAGTATACGTTTACCTTGATTTCTCCTGTCCCAGACTCGGCCAGCAAGACTACTCTACATTACGGACGGGGTCTCTGTGTCTGTGGCTGGTGGCTATCTATCCCCATCTCAGCACAGGGGTCTCGTCTAGTTTGTGGCGAGCACAGCGTAACAAATGTATAGGAATTCCAACATGTGTAGGGATGTAAACCTTAGACCTTTAGTCTTTTTCTTTCATTCATTTTTATTTTCATTATTATTATTAATTTCATATTTATTTTTATTAATATTTTCGTCCTTCATCATTAACAATGTGTATAGATTATATATATATATATATATATATATATATATATATATATATATATATATATATATCCTTCACTGTATAGAATTTAGTTAGGGGTTATTATATTGCAATTTATTGTGTTTTGTTTACTATGAGGTTACCATTTGGTTTATTATTAGGTTGTGTGGTTAGCAGTGTAGGTTATCATTGTTTGTGTGAATTATTAGTGTTATGTGATGATATGTATATTGTATAGATTTCTGTCAGGGCACCATTTAATATGTTTCTCCTTCTTATTATGTATTATGTTTCATGCCCAGCAGGTATTTACCCTATCATTGTTATGTATGTTTCGTTTTAACACTGACTGAATAGGTATGATAGCCTATGATCTGATTATGAGAATGAACGAATCCGATTGGTGCATTTGTTTAGATTTTCTGTATTTTAACTAGACGTCCATGTTGTCAATCATACCTCCTGACGAAGCGTCGTATGATGCGAAATGCGTAGAGGTGACGTCACACGCAGCAGAGAGGAAGCGTCATTACCTTCCTCCTCCGGGCAGCTGTGTTTTTTACTTCTCTGTGGTGTTTGAGCGCGAGGTGAAGGGGTTTTGATTTTTGAATTCTGAGCCGGAAAATCTTTGCCACAAGAATATCTGGCAGTTCTTGGGACTCTGCTTTTGTGTTGCTGTACACGCTCTCATTTACCCCTCCTGCAAGCTCCCTCAGTGATGTTTGGATTGATTGTGATCCTATTTTATGTAAGTTTTACTTTATGCTTATTATAAATATTAATTACGTTTAATTTTTACTAATAGTTTATTTTCTCTTTTGCGCCCTGCTATATGTGTGTATATATTCGGTTGGTTGCCCCGCTGATCACGGGAGAGTGAGGAGCTGCAGACTATTATTCACATTTTTGGGACAATATAAGATTTTTTGGGACCGCGCGCACATAATACTTTTTTCTTGTTCACTTAAATGTATACTGTGCCCACATTGGGCAGATGTTATATTTTGTAGCCTGCTTCCAGCACTTCCGGAACCGGACGTTAACGGTATGTGGAGTGTTTAAATGTTGCGGTCCTTTGTGTGGAAGATGGGTACACTGGCGACACACTTTATTCGAGCTCGGCTAGTCCCACGAATTCGGGTATACCCGGGTGTATTGAGGTTTGTGACTGTTTTCTGCCCGAGTGCATTGAGGTATTTTCCAGGCAGGGATTGAAGCATTTTATTCCCGCTGGCTGCAATACTGCACAGTATATATATATATACTGCATTACAATTCATGAATTTATGCCATCTGGTAGACACGCGAAGCATTGCAGCCTATTAAATCCTAATCATTATCATTTAACAGATCAGCCGCCCGTCAGCCAGGCATGAACCCAGGCTGGGAAGGCAAACGTAACGGGGCTTGTCAGAGGTGAGGAGCGGCGCATTCCAGGTATCTGCCAGGTACATACTGGGTATTTGCTCGAATAAAGTGTGTCGGTGCAGTATACAGGTATCCAACCTCAACACAAAGGAGATCCTGGGCGAGATAAGGTGATTGGCTTAGGACATTGTTAAGCGAAGTAGGGCTTTGGACTCAGGTGTGGGGAAAGTGGTTCTCTGCTTTTAGACATTGTTCGGCTCCGACACCTTTCAGGAGTATTGGGAGGAAAAAGGAAACTGTTACCAGGACTGTGCCCTGTTGGCGCGATTCCCATTGGTTCGTTCAAATGCACGGCTCAATTTAAGCCCACCCCTGTGGGCTGCCTTGTAATCTCCCCTCACTCAGGAGTGGTCCAATGAAGGCGAGGCCCCGCTCGCTAATTGGACCCCGAAGACAATCCGCTCGCTGATTGGTTGGGTCTCCATCTTCCATGTTGGTGGATCGAGACCAAGGAATATAGGAGTAGGAACCTGGCTTTGGTTCCAGACCTGTTATGGACTTCTCGGAGTGGACCATTTAAATACCCGAGGTCCTCCGAGTGTGTTCCGGAGACTTGCAGAGGTGTTGGGAGGGAAGCGACGGCAGAAAACTTTAAAACTGCTGGCAAGCGCAAGGATGGGCTGCCTATACTATCGAGGACAGCAGCACAAGTTGAGAACTTGTATTGGGGTAAAGTTGTGGACAGAGGTTCCCGCACGTAGGACTTTAGGTTGTTCCCCCAGTTGGGTGAGTTTTTGTGTGTGTTTTATGTACTGGAAGTTTGTGGAAACTTTTTCCAATAAATTCACTTTTGTTCAAATCTGTAGTATTAATCCCTGGTGGAAATTGTCCTGGTCTCCCGTGTGACAATACTGTTACTCTCCTTAGCAGGGGATATTGAACTGAACCCAGGCCATCCCTTTTCAACTCTGTCCCATACCCCGAGAATACCCCTTTCAAGTTCCAAAAAGGATCAGTCGCCAATATAAATATCCATAGTCTGTTGTCCAAACTGGATGAACTATGGACATGGTGCCTTATGCATATGCCCAAAGCCATCGTTCTCACAGAAACATGGCAAACTCGTAAAACCCTTGATGCAAATATTGTCATTCAGGGATACTCCATTTCTAGCAAGATATGTCAGAGAGGAGATGGGGTGTTATTTTATATTGACGGCTCTATACAATTTACGCTGCTAAATTGCCCCTCATGCCCAACCCCTTTTGAAATCCTAGCTGGCAAAATTTGCCTCATCTTCTCTAAGCCCATTCTTATTGCTGGCATCTACTGCCCCCTAAAGCCCAACTACGATCCCTGACTGACATCACTGTTTTTTGGCTCAATTTCCTCTCTGTACGGGAAGTTTATTCTGTTAGTTCTTGGGGATTTCAACCTGAATTAGCTTGACCCTAAAAGCAACCAAATCCAGACACAATGTCACTAAACCTAACCCAACTCATTTCCCAACTCACACGGACAAACCTAAAACCTCACAACCATTCCTTGCTAGACAGTATTGTATCCTCGAGTCCCAGCAGAATCCAATCCTCTGGAATCCTACTGTAAGGAATCTGGGAACACGTCTATGGCGTGTTCCCTCCTTACCTGCTGCAGCCCGCTCCCCCGCTGTTTACAGAGCATGCGCGCACCCGCAGCTCTTCACTCTGTGCCACGGAGCTTGGCTCCGCCCCCCGGCCGTGTTGCGTGTCTGTCACGCGCGGCGTGCGCAGGTGACGTCGTGCACAGCTCCCCAGCTACATGGCAAGTTCCTAAATGCCCACTTGTCTCCTGCAGCCTATCCCTGCCTCCGCAGAGGCCGAGCCTCCGCTTGGTTCCTGTTTACATAAAAGACTTTCACCTTGCTGAGCATAAACCTGTGTAGCCTTGTGTTCCTGCGTTTGCTGTGCCTTGCCTTATACCTTTTTGCTGTCTCTCTGTTGCTTTCTTGTGTACCGACAAGGCTTGATTATAGGACCCTCTGGATAAAGACCCCGGCTTTACTATAGAACCTGCTCTGGATAACGACCCCGGCATGCCTGACTACCCGCACCTCTCCATCCCTGATCACGGCTTACGGACACTCTACCAATCTCCTGGCTCCAACCCCCAACCGCAGCACAACGAACTCAGACCATCCCACAGGCTCCGCCCCCAGACTTCGTCAAGTATCTGAACTAACCCGATCTCTCCAATCCAGACCAGGCTACGCTGACAACCCACCCTCCAGACGTGTCCCCGCTGTTGTGGTTGCGGAGTTTCATACTTTCTCACCTCAGTACCGGCGTCCCGCCTTGTTCGTGGTGAGCGCAAGCGTTGCACCTACCTGACATTTTCAGTGACCATGCAATAGTGTACTGTGTAAGGAAAATCAGATCACCTAAATCAAGCCCTAAAGTTTTCCTCACTAGAACATCTAGAAAAATTAACCCGCTACAGTTTCTTGCTGATCTTACCAACTGCCCTTAGTACAGAATCGACTTGATACCTGACCCCGATTCTGCGCTTGATTATTCCAAACAGAGGTCTTAAAACTCTGTGATATCCATGCTCCGCTACGCAGAAGAAGAGTATGGGAGGTGGTTACAATCAACATTATTGCACTTTACCATTTTAGGGATGCCTTGTGGAAAACCTACAAAGTAACTGGCACTACCAAGGATCTTAATAACTACCGATGCCTGCGGAATACATGCACAAGACTAACAAGACACACAAATCCCAATATTACTCTGACAATTTTCACAAAATACATAAAATCCAGCTAGCTTCTGGAAAGTCATCAAAATATATTCCAGCCTTCTAGCCAACAACAACCATGTAATATCAAAAAGGATGATACTACTCTGACAAATCCCAATGACATTGCAAACGCATTCAATGAATACTTTGTGGAGTGTGCTACTTTCCTATTAGCAAAGCGCAACCAAAACTATAAACATGAATTTGGGCAAACACCTATAGCCCCACCCGCTCCCAACACTGCCCTCAATTTTCAATTTGTCCCAGTATCTGAAAAGAAGATTAAGCAAGCGCTCCTGTGGACTTGACTTACTGCAATCTAAGTTCCTAAGACTTGGTGCCCCAGCCATTGCCATACCGCTTGCTTCTCTAATCTCTAATCTTCTGTCTGCAGGCCATATCCCTAAGACCTAAAAAACTGCCAGAGTTGTCCCAATCTTCAAAAGTGGGCACACAAACACTGTTTCAAACTACAGGCCAATCTCTCTTCTCCCAATACTATCCAAAGTCATGGAATAATGTGTCCACGTCCAATTAAGTGATTACTATATCAAGACAAATTTCCTTAGCCAACTCCAATCTGGCTTTTGCAAAAACCACTCCACGGAGCCGCCAGCACCCACAAGGATGGCCACTACTTAGACCTGGTTTTCACTAAAAACTTCTCTCTGATTTCTCCATTTCCCCTTTTCCTCTCTCTGACCATCACCTAATCTTCTCTATCTCGCTTCTCCCCTTCTCTACCTCCATCTACCCCTCGGTTCTGCAGAAACCTGCGCTCTATTCACTTACCTGACTTTGAGTCCACTTTACGCTCCTCCCTCTCCTCTCTCAGCTCTGCTACAGACCCTGACAACCTGGTCAGGAACTACAACTCTGCCATGTCCTCCTCTCTTGATCTACATGCCCCGCTACACAGAAGAAGAGTATGGGAGGTGGTTACAATCAACATTCTCAACATTCAATCAACATTTCTCTCTGCCGCACTCGCCCTTCTAACCCTAGACCCTGGCTAAATTCCCACACGCGCATGCTGCGTTCCTCCACTCGTTCCTCTGAACGCCTCTGGAGGAAATCTCATACTCTCACAGACATCCTTCACTACAAATTTATGCTATCCTGTTTCAACTCTGCCCTCTCGCAAGCTAAACAAGCCTACTTTTCTTCACTAATCAACATGCACAAGTCTAACCCACGCCGACTGTTCTCTGTCTTTGATACTCTACTCAAATCACCCTCAGCTGCCTCTCCTTCCTCCATCTCCGCTCAGGACTTTGCTGACTATTTTAAGGAAAAGGTGGAATCCATACGACAGAACATCCCGTTTCTTCCTCCGATCCTACACCTCTTCCTAACTCTCCTCCTGCCTTCCTTGACTCTTTTTCCACTGTCTCAGAGGAAGATGTGTCGCTGTTGATCGCCTCTTCTCCCTCTACCACTTGCCCTCTTGACCCCATTCCCTCCCATCTCCTAAAACCTCTTGCTCCTACTATAATCCCTATGCTCACACACATTTTTAACTCCTCCCTCTGCTCTGGTACCTTTCCATCCTCCTTCAAACATGCAACAGTCATACCATTACTCAAAAACACCAAGCTTGACCCTACCTGTCTTTCTAACTATCGACCTGTCTCCCTCCTGCCTTTTGCCTCTAAACTCCTTGAACGTCTTGTATTCTCTTGCTTGCTCCATTTTCTCAACACCTATTCTCTCCTAGACCCTCTACAATCTGGCTTCCGCACTGCTCACTCTACTGAAACAGGCCTCACTAAAATAACTTTCGACCTCCATGCTGCCAAAGACAGCGGTCATTACACTCTGCTCATATTACTCGATCGCTCTGCAGCATTTGACACCGTGGACTACCCTCTTCTCCTTCACATTCTCCATACTCTTGGTATTCGGAACAAATCTCTATCCTGGATCTCATCCTACCTCTCCCATCGTACTTTCAGTGTCTCTTCTGCTAACACCTCCTCCTCCTCTATGGATCTCTCTGTGGGGGTACCCCAGGGCTCTGTCCTGGGACCTCTTCTCTTTTCTCTGTACACACTCTCTCTAGGTGACCTAATAACATCTTTTGGGTTTAATTATCACCTCTATGCTGACGGCACACAAATATACTTTAACACCCGACCTTACACCTGCTGTACAAACCAAAGTTTCTGAATGTCTCTCTGCTATATTATCCTGGATGGCCCTCCGCCGCCTTAAACTCAACATGGCTAACAGGGAACTGGACCTTGAGTCCAATATGGTGCAACAGATATATTCCACAGTAGAATAATATAACAAGTCCCGTGAGCCACAGACCTCACAATATAATTCTCTTAGGTGTATTAATCCTTTCAAGCTACTCCAAAGGGATTGGTATCCATTGTCAACCAAAATATATAGTTCATAAATATGTGACTGCTACATTAAGCTTAAATCTTAGAGTGCGATTTACAGGGTATTAGGGGAACACAACACCAAAGGCAAGGGGTTCCCTTTTCTCCTACCACACTCAGATAAGTCACTGAACAGTATAGGTGACACAATTGAAGATACGTAGAACTGTCATAGTCCACTCACTTTGAGTTGTAGAATGATGATATCCAGCAAGGTCTGTGTAGGCGTGCATCCAACTTGATTGAAGATCAGAAGAAATAGCCTCCAAAGAGGAACGTAGAGCACAGCAAGGGACAAATCGCAGGAACCAGCGCACCATAGGTTAAAATCTAGTTTATTGGTCCATAAGGGGAGACACTATGAAAACGGACAGCCACCCACTCTGACGCGTTTCGGGCTAAGCCCTTTGTCAAAGAGTATACCCCAATCACAAAAATACACAGTTATATACATAAAATTTAATTACCTTAATTAATCACACCCTCCGGAATCGATGACGTGAGTGCATAGGGACAGACATCTCGCGAGACTCCTCAAGTAATCAGTGCCTCTAGAGACTAATAGTATACAATTGTCCTTGTACTAATTGTATACATTGTAGATAGTACAGAAGCCTAGGATAGAAATACTATTGATGTAGTAATTAACACATCATTAATGGTCGTGTTAATTCCCGCATTGCGACTTGGGGACAAATACCGCACCCAGTAAAATACTGTATTACCACAACCTTTATGTATTCCATCATAAAATTGCGGTAATAAGATGCAATATATTGTTTTTACTGGATGCGATAGTAACTTCGTTTTAACAGAGGTTTATGTACCCGGACCACTGACCCCATAGTTGTCAGTCTCCATGTTCTAAAATGTATGAGATTTAGGGGGCTAGGACCAAAGATGGCTTCATTACAGGGAAGTGCTTGGATGCTTAAAATCAATGACACTGATCCCAAATCAGCAAGGACTCAGGAAATCAGATAAAGCTGACATGTCTAAAGCAAAGTCCTAGCGATATTAATGCTGAGGGCCAAAGTGGGTCATGCAGTGAAAATTACACCCTGTCTTAGTTTTGCCCCATAATTGCATTAGCATATTAATCACTGAATGTGTAAATGTAGCGGTGGCCCACTGTTTTTTATGGGAAAAAATTACTTTACAAACTTACTGTCTGTGCCATGGCATATATATATTATGTATATACAGTACAGCTTCATTATCATACATCCATATGCTATCCACTTAAATACAATTGTTTTATGAATAACAACTCTTACAAAGTCCAAAGGGATAGAAAAACATTATGTAAATGCATAACCTAATTTTACACCTCGCTGCTCTTCACAGATATTCATGCAGCAATGTATATATATTCCGCCTTTCATATTTTCAAATAAATTGCGTATTTTATTACATTAATATACTGAACCAAAATATAATCATACAAACAATGTTGTAAGTTATGTAAAAATAATGTGGACCTTTGCTAACAGTGATAAAATCAAATCCGTTCTTGTATGCAGGCAAAGCTACTTACAGTATACAAGTGACAAATGGTGCAACATACTTGCAGCAAAAATGTTCAATCAAAGTCCTTATGATCTTAATGAGAAGTTTTTGCCGTACAGACTCCATGCTGCACATGTGCATGAGACAAGAGTCATGACACAAAGAGAAGTGCGGTTTTGTTTAAGGACAATACTTTGCAGATATGAACTTTGGTTACCCTTCTTACGCTGAAAGCTCTGAACTGTCTGGGTGTTATTCGTTGAAGTCTGATACTGTCGATTGGGTACTACCGCTTTGAAATTCCCATTTAAATCCCTTTTTATTCACTAGTGCCAGATTGACAGTATTGCACTTTAATGAATTACCCTTAAATGGCCAGATCCGTTAACTCAAGACTCATAATGTCACGTTATCTAAATCGGTAAGCTTCGTTATTTTACCTGAGTTTATCCCCATATCCACAAAGCTTTTTATACGAAAAACAAACAGCCATTGTATATATGATAATCATAGGTTTATGCCATGTTAACGGTGTGGTTCCACCTAGGATTTTTCCTCTAGTTATAAAGGCATAACGTCACGTTAATTCAATCCATGGAGCTCTGTGGAAGTGGGCCTAAGATGGACTCTACAGATCTCTCCAGCAGCGAGGGGGCGGCTAGATGATATTTATACCTCTTTGTGTTCAGGTGCAAATAAAACACCTGGATCTGTTTTTCCAGTGTTTCCCTAAAAACAGTTTTTAAAGACAGCTTAATTAAGCAGAGGAGTTTCCTGGTTATTCTAAAACTAAAATCCCCTGTAATGTGATAAAAAAAAAAGTATTCCTTATGATAAGAAGGGACTTGCTAAATACATGTAGTTTCTTCAACACATTATAAAGGCGCGTGCGTATATGCTGGGCAGGAGCAATCTACTTTACCCCAGCTCTAGGTTTGCAGCCATTATTAGTGCACTGAGAATAACATAACTTTCTTCTTCTGAAGATGTGCATAGTTGGGGTCAAGCCATATTCCCAGATACTTAAAACTAGTGACAGGTGGTAGAATTGGTTCTGATCTGTAGCTCAGTCGTTGGCCGCTTTAGAAATTTAGCCTTAGTCCCAAATACCATTGTTACAGTTTTGTCTATATTTAAAAACAGTTTGTTTTGGTAAATCCAGTATTCAAGTCTGGAAAAATTAGATTGACGTACGTGTCCAAATTCAGCGAGTCTAGGGCTGTGTGCATATAAGATTGTGTAATCCGCGTACTTGTGCATTGAAGCTGCTTTAAAAGATGTAGATAGATCATTAATGAAGACTAAAAAGAGTAGGGACCCCAAAACAGAGCCCTGCGGTACTCCACAAGTGATACCCTAGGGGTTGGAGTTAACCTAAGATAGACACAAATTGGGATCTACATGATAGGTATGAGTGAAACCAATTTTAAAGTGTGTTCCCCTATTCCAGAGCTACACGGAAGAGACAGAAGCCCTAATGATCCACTCACCTCCACTAATACTGAAAATAAATAAATAAATGTGATTATATTAATTCAAAGAAAACATATACTAAAGTTAAAACCTTAAAATTAGCGCTTAAATGTGCTGTAAATCTTAGAATGAATCATCTTAATCGTAAGGTTTATCTTCCCTAATTGATTAAGCCATAGGTAAATATTGCTTGTCATGAATGCTTATAAGTGAACATTACGGCATGAACTTATAATATGTAGATCCACTTTGATCTTAAGGTTAAGGGTATAAATATGTTCTCCTTTTATTTTATGTTTTCTTTGAATTAATATAATAGCATTTATTTATTCTTGGTATTAGTGGAGGTGAGTGCATCATTAGGGATTCTGTCTCTTCCATGCAGTTCATCCTGGATAGCACCCCTTCAGTTAGTTAATGTAAGAAGCTGAGCAGCCCCCCCCCCCTCCTTTGTCTTCCCCTATTCCAGAGCACTGAAATTAGTTTAGCATGATCAAAAGGTTTTGCAAAATCTAGGAATATTGCACCAGTACGTTATCCCAGTTCCATTCCACACTGGATCTCATTGAAAACTTTTAAGGTGGTTACCGTGTATTGTACTGTATGTCTTTATTTATATAGCGCCATTAATGTACATAGCGCTTCACAGTAGTAATACACGGGGTAATCAAATAAATAACAGATAATATAAATAACAGGTCATGGGAATAAGTGCTTTAGACATAAAAGTAACATTAAGGAAGAGGAGTCCCTGCTCCGAGGAGCTTACAGTCTAATTGGTAGGTAGGGAGAACGTACAGAGACAGTAGGAGGGAGTTCTGGTAAGTGCGTCTGCAGGGGGCCAAGCTTATGTATCATGTGTCCAGAATATCCACAGTGCTATTCATATGCTTCTTTAAGCAAGTGTGTCTTAAAGGTGGATAGAGAGGGTGCTAGTCAGGTACTGAGGGGAAGGGCATTCCAGAGGTGTGGGGCAGTCAGTGAAAAAGGTTTAAGGCGGGAGAGAGCTTTAGATACAAAGGGGGTAGAAAGAAGACATCCTTGAGAAGAACGCAAGAGTCTGGATGGTGCATAACGAGAAATTAGGGCTGAGATGTAAGGAGGTGCAGAAGAGTGTAAAGCTTTAAAAGTGAGGAGAAGA
Organism: Ascaphus truei; assembly: GCF_040206685.1. NCBI lineage: Eukaryota > Metazoa > Chordata > Amphibia > Anura > Ascaphidae > Ascaphus > Ascaphus truei. Next base: position 409,155,149 of record NC_134486.1, on the reverse strand, counting down.
ATGAAGTGTGAGATGCACAATTTTATTGGAAGCCAGGAGAGGGATTTCATGAGGGGAGATGCTGAGACAGATCTAGGAAAGAGTAGAGTGATTCTGGCAGCAGCGTTTAGGATAGATTGTAGGGGAGACAGGTGAGAGGCAGGAAGGCCGGACAGCAGGAGGTTACAGTAATCAAGACGGGAGAGAATGAGGGCCTGAGTCAGAGTTTTAGCAGTCGAGCAGCAGAGGAAAGGGCGTATCTTTGTTATATTGCGGAGGAAAAAGCGACAGGTTTTAGAAATGTTTTGAATGTGAGGGGCGAATGTGAGAGAGGAGTCGAGTGTGACCCCTAGGCAGCGTGCTTGGGCTACTGGGTGAATGATCGTAGTTCCAACAGTAATGTGGAAGGAGGTAGTAGGGCCAGGTTTGGGAGGAAGTATGAGGAGCTGTTTTAGCCATGTTGAATGCATAGGGACAGACATCTCGCGAGACTCCTCAAGTAATCAGTGCCTCTAGAGACTATGTATCAGCGCATATCGCGCCACCTAGTCAGGAGGATATGTTAATGCAGGCAAACACATGAGACAACACAAGGCCCGATTGCATCCTAAACCGGAAGTGACGTCGCGGGGATCAATCCCCAGTCTCGCGAGATTCCCAGACTCACTGGTGTCTCAAACAAGCAAGGGAGAGCCCCACAGCGCCACCTACCATGGAGGAAATACAAGGGCTAATGCCTAAACAAAGCCAATAATCTACATCACCATATAATCCTATAAACAAATGTTAGTGTGTTATAAACATTATTCAATCTTATTGTGTTAAAGGACCACATAGAGAAAAAGAACAACCTTAATACTACTAATCTACACAATGTGTATTTTAAAGTATTTAGGCTTACTGTTATTAATTATTTTATTATGTAGAGTAATGATATAGGGCACTCTCTAATGCTCTTATCTGCATGCCATGTATAAGTTACTTGGAGGATTGTTTAGCAGTGTTTATGTATACCAACCAGTAGGGGGATGCAGTAAGCCTTTGATTAAGCCCTTAAACTTAATGAGTATATAAGGCAACCTGTCACCAGAGCAAACCACACCCCTGACGAAGAGGCCACGCCTCGAAACATGTAGGGCGGTTTGCATGGTGATACTACGACCGTAGCTGTTGAGTTTCTGCAGAGCTGAAGACTGTGAGGGGGAAGGCAGGGAACGGGTTAACGTGGTTGGCGCGGGCTGGAGCAAGATCACCCCTGCAACCGCCAGGGTTGCTGCGACGCCGTACGGAGGTTACATGGTGACTCACTAGGGAGGCGTCACGAGAGACAGCAGGAACCTCCCATTACCGGAAAGGCGGAAGCGCTGCAGTAACAGGTGGAGTATCCCCCGTGAGGACAACTCTGCATATCTCCAGCGCGGATCTGTGAACTACGGCTAATTGCTTATTTTATAAGGATGTTTGGGAGTGTATTACCACTATTTGTTTGTTTGTCTCATTAATCTAGTAAAAACGTTATTGCACCAAGAAGTGTGCGCTTTCTGTTCTTCTCATCCTATTTAGTTATCATTGAAGTGCTGGGTTAGCACTTCCAACTGATGGAGCGGCACATTCCTGGAACTTTGTTTTTTGGACTGTTTCTGGCAACAGATTGGACTCTAAGGTTGTATTTAACCCCTTAGGGGCCAACTCAAGGACATTTATACATTCATATTTGCTTGTTGCTGAACTGTATGTATTGTGATTATTTAACACACTTATTCACGTAGTTTTGTTCACCAGCTTAGATACATTTTTATCACTAGATAAAGTACCCGGCTTTGCACAGGTTGCAGTACTCTGGAGCCCTCTTTTCCACTGCAGACTTGAAAGCGTAAATCAATCGATAATGGTGCCCTCTTTAACCTGATCAATAATTCCACCTTCCAGCGAGTGGTGCTGAACCCAAACCCTCAGTCACCGAGATTCCCACCCAAAATTATAGTGACATCCACCCTCTTCACTGACACACCCAATCAGTGACCTCCCTCTTTTACACCCCACCTATCCCCCCCCCGTCTAACACCCCCACCTCTGTATCACTTACACCCTCACCTCTCCTTCACCCCACCCTCTATTACACCCCCACGTCTTTTCCCTCCCTTACACCCTACCTCTCCTCCCTCACACCCCACCCTCCCCTTACACCCTACTTCTCCCCCTTGCCTTTCTTACACCTCCACCTCTCCTCTCCATCCCTCTTACGCTCTCACCTAACCCACTCGAATTTGACCCTCACCACTTCCGTTACACCCCCCTCCCCTCCATCTCTTAAGCCAACTCTACCTCCTCCCTCGCTGACACCCTGACCTGCCCCCTTCCTCACACTCCTACTTTTCCCCCTTACACCCCCACCCCTTCCCCCTCTTGCACCCCCACCCCTTCCCCCTCTAGCACCTCCACCCCTTCCCTCTTACCCCCCCCATCATGTCTCTTTGTTCCCCCTTTCCTCATGTATTTCTTTCCTTTCACCCAAAATGTCTCTCACACCTTTAATGTCATCCCATCTTTTCCCCTTCTGTCTCGTTTTTTCCCTCCTCCTGCTCATATTTCTCTTCTTCCCCCCCTCATGTCTTTCTCTCCCCTCTCCCCCTCCAGCATGTCTTTCATTCTCCTTCTTCCAATGTCTTTTTCCACTTTCCTTCCCTTAATGTGTTTCTCAATTTCGTTTCACCCTTATCTGTTACTTCCCTTATCTTTGCCCCTTGTCTCTTATTTTCCCCTTCATGTAATTCTCTTTAAAATTACATTTGCTCTCTCCTCTACCTGCAGCATGTCTTTCTCTGTCTCCTCCTTCCCAGCATATCTTTCTCTCCCTCCCAGCATGTTTTAACTCCTCCCACCAGCATCTTTCTCCCCTGCTCTCATCCCCAGCATGTCTTCTCTCCCTAGCATCTTTTTCACCCCTTCCCACCCTCCCAGCGTCTTTCCCCCTTGCCACCCTCCCAGCGTCTTTTCCCCCTTGCCACCCTCCCAGCGTCTTTTCCCCCTTGCCACCCTCCCAGCGTCTTTTCCCCCTTGCCACCCTCCCAGCGTCTTTTCCCCCTTGCCACCCTCCCAGCGTCTTTTCCCCCTTGCCACCATCCCAGCGTCTTTTCCCCCTTTCCACACCCCAGCGTGTCTTACCCTTTTCTCCCCCCCAGCATTTTTCTCCTCCCCTCATCCCCCTCTCCTGCAAACATTACTCCCCTCCCCCCCCCACACCTATCCCCTCCCCCCCCACACCTATCCCCTCCCCCCCCCACACCTATCCCCTCCCCCCCCCACACCTATCCCCTCCCCCCCCCCACACCTATCCCCTCCCCCCCCCACACCTATCCCCTCCCCCCCCCACACCTATCCCCTCCCCCCCCCACACACCTACCCCCCCCCCCCACACCTATCCCCCCCCCCCCACACCTATCCCCCCCCCCCCCATCCCCTCCCCCCAGCATGTCCCACCGGCCAATAGGAAGCTGCAACATCATCCCTTGTGAATTCCTATTAACCCGCGTGGCGCGGGACCTTTAAAACAGCAGAGCGATACCAGGATGTAATCTCGGGGAGCAGGGGGTGCCCGGAGCTGAAATGAACCTGGCTCAGCTGTTAGTATCATTGCTGTTAGTTACTTGTTTTGCATTCAAACTTTTTTTTTTTAGACCAAACGCCTTTAAATGTCTCTTATGCTAACATATGCAAATTAATTAGACTGCCCCAGCCACAAAGAGAGCCGCCCTTATACTCTAACATCTGTGCTGTGCTGATAGGGTGCCGGTGCCGGTGCCGGTGCCGCCGCCGCCGCCGCCGCCGCCGCCGCCGCTCCGCCATGTCTCCTCTTTCCTCACAGTGCCGGCCGCTTCCCGCGCTCTGCTTATTATATGTGTTTACGGCGCCGTCTCCATGGAAACAAACGGCCATCGAATTCACTCGTGAGACGTCAACATACGCAGCTATTGGTGGGTGGGTGGGCGGGCGGGCGATTGCGCGCGCCGTCTCCAATATATTATGTCGCGCTCCATCTCGAGTTGGAGGTGTGGCTTGTGTACTTTTTGTGGGCGGTGCCTAATGCCCGGAATAGTAGCACTAGGGAAGGGGGTGGGCCCTACTGTGTGAGTGTGTAGTTGGAGTGCGGCAGCTAATACATAACATCTTGAGTGGCAAGGGGGCGGGGCGAGCACGCTGGGGGGGGGGGGAGTGGAGAGCTCTCGCTTGACGTCATCAGTCGTTCATCAGACTCCGGAGGAGACGGGCAGCTCTCCCTCCGCAAAGCAACGCCCTCCGCACAGCGCCGCCTCCCTTCCCCTGTCACCCACCCCGCCGGGCCGGTACGGAGGGGACCCTGAAAAGCGGCTTAGTAATAGGGAGGAGGGAGGCTTCTTTACTTGCATCTTTATTAAACCTCTTTGTTACCTTCCTCTGGCTAAAAGAAGGGGGTCGAGTCCCATTATATTAATACAAGTATTTGAAAAATGCCCTTTTTTTTAATGTAAACATTTTTTTACATCCTAACAGCATGTTTTTCTCCGATACCCTGAAGCGGTGTTGCGTTTTAGAAATATATTAATGTTAAAAGATTTTTTTTATTATCTATTTTTTATTGGACACCTCAGGTTGCACTTATACTGCCGGTGACGCGACCGATGACGTCACCCGTCGCCATAGCGATAGTTGCAATTGAAGTTTAGGTGACGTCGCTGGCTACAAGGCCAGTGACGTCAGAAAGGGGGAGGACGGAGAAGCTGTCTGATTGGCCACAAGGGGAGACCGTCGCCGGAAACAATCAAATAACCGTGACTGCCAGACTGCTGTCGCGCCGTCGCGTGCACTATAAGCGACGGCGACAATGCATTTGTTTTTGACGCGATGTCGTTGTCCCTAACGCAGGCTTAGGCTAAGGCCCCGCTCCCTCAGTCAGCGCGCCCGCACTGCACACAGGCAGCGCGCTGACAGGCTATTGACCGCTACCTGCGGTCTGTAGGGAGCGGCTGCCGGGGGGGGCGTTGTTGGAGCGGAGGGACCCGCTACTCTCCCCCTCCCTCCACATGCCCTCTGCTGCTCCCGTAAATCCCGCTACTCTCCCCCTCCCTCCACATGCCCTCTGCTGCTCCCGTAAATCCCCCCCCACCCCCTGCAGATGGCTGCAGCGGAGCTCAGATTCAGGGAGCGGGAGATACAAATGTTCTGCCTCTAGCTGGGCGCACCTCCCTCCTCCCGAGCCGGCCAAAAGTTAACCACAAAAAACCCAAGACACACACACAGCTTCCCTCCCTGCTCCCCTCCACTCACTCACACACACACACACACACAGCTTCCCTCCCTGCTCCCCTCACACACACACACAGCTTCCCTCCCTGCTCCCCTCCACTCACTCACACACACACAGCTTCCCTCCCTGCTCCCCTCCACTCACTCACACACACACAGCTTCCCTCCCTGCTCCCCTCCACTCACACACACACACACACACAGCTTCCCTCCCTGCTCCCCTCCACTCACACACACACACAGCTTCCCTCCCTGCTCCCCTCCACTCACTCACACACACACAGCTTCCCTCCCTGCTCCCCTCCACTCACTCACACACACACAGCTTCCCTCCCTGCTCCCCTCCACTCACACACACACACAGCTTCCCTCCCTGCTCCCCTCCACTCACACACACACACAGCTTCCCTCCCTGCTCCCCTCCACTCACACACACACACAGCTTCCCTCCCTGCTCCCCTCCACTCACACACACACACAGCTTCCCTCCCTGCTCCCCTCCACTCACACACACACAGCTTCCCTCCCTGCTCCCCTCCACTCACACACACACACACAGCTTCCCTCCCTGCTCCCCTCCACTCACACACACACACACACAGCTTCCCTCCCTGCTCCCCTCCACTCACACACACACACAGCTTCCCTCCCTGCTCCCCTCCCTGCTCCCCTCCACTCACACACACAGGCAAATACACACGGGGGGGTGGATCGGACCAGAGGGGGGAAATCGGAACGGGGGGGGGCTGGGGATCGAAGCAGAGGGGGAACACGGATTGGTTCCCTTGCGTGTCACGTGACGCGACACTCTCCGAAACTACAAGCTCCTTGTAGCTCCGGCTGGCTGACGCGTCACAGCACGCAGTCAGCCACGCCGGAAGGAGCCAGTGGGGACCTCCAGAACGGAGGCAAGCAGCTGGTGGCCCGTGGCCGCGCGCGCCGCCGGCTGCAGAAGGACCAAGGCCTTATATATGTCTGCCATTGGTAATATTAATGTAGGGGGTAAATCAGCATCCTTACCTCATGAAACACAGGGTTATTTAGCTGAGAATCGCTATCCCCTTTTTGAACTACAATATCATTAAGATTACGCCCTGACTATGATATTATTAATAATAATAATAACAACAACCATTATTATTAGACATTGCACTCGCGATCCATGTCTCCTTGACACCTTGTTTTTGTTAAATGAATTAAACTGGATTTATTAGTATCTCTTGGCCGCGGTTATAGTGGCGCCGCCGGAACAAACTAAAGAAGAGCAATAAACGCGCACATAGAGCGCGTGACCAAGTGCGCGTTTTTTTTTTAAATTTGGCCGCGTCACGTGGCCGTTAAGCCAATGAGGGTGAACCGCTCAGGTGACGTCACGGCCGCCTCCCGATCGCTCCGGCCTGCAGTGCATGTTTCGCGCGCGGGTGACGTCACGCACTCGGTCAGGCGCGCCGCAACTGTAATGGCGGCCTTATTGCCACGAGGCAGCCTCCTCTCCAGAAATGCTCAGACATTACTCGGTAATATGAATATGTTAGTACTTCCTATTGCTCCTTTTCATCTTTTCCTCTCTGTTTGGCTTCTATAGCAACCCCGGGCCGCCTATCCCAGGGACTTTAGGGCTGTGGTGGGATTCTGCCGGTTCGAATTTCCCAAGTTCGCCGAACGGGTGCTTATTTGTCTTGCCTTCGTTGGCGGGCATCAGGCGGCGTCTAACGGCATCTCCCTGCATCTATTCACCCTGACAAGTCTCTCAATGTGGCCGCGCGGCGTCAAGTGGAGCCGCGTTGCCAGGCCAACGGGAACGCCACGTGCCGTGCGCGCATCATGTGACGTCCGTTGCAACGAGACGCTATGTGGCGGCGTCCGGTGTCCTGGCAAAGCGGCGCCATGTGACGCCGCGCGGCCATTTAGAGAGGCTTTGCAGGGATATAGATGACGGGAGATGCTGTTAGACGCCCCCTGCCGCCCAGGTACAAAACGGTTGTTAAAATGTTTTAATCCCACCACTGCTTTAGGGCTTAGTATCTCAGGAAAGATCCCGGAAACTGGGTTAAGTAGATTTTTTTTTAGACTTGCAGGTTCAACGCTTACAAAAAATAAATGTACGAATTATGACGTTTTTTAACCTAATTTTGGCTAATAAAGTGTAATGTATGTTTATTAAGGGCTAATAAGTTAACCCGTTCATTGCCAGCAATGTGCGGCGGGGGTCCCCCTGTAAACCAAGGGGTTAAATCCACCTGACAGATGCCTTTAGAAAAAGACCGGTAAGAATTATTTTAAGGAGTTTTGAACATGTTACTCTGCACCTGCAGATATGGGCTGCCGTGTGCTACATGTTCCTGTGCTATTTGAACATGTTACTCTGCACCTGCAGATATGGGCTGCCGTGTGCTACATGTTCCTGTGTTATTTGAACATGTTACTCTGCACCTGCAGATATGGGCTGCCGTGTGCTACATGTTCCTGTGTTATTTGAACATGTTACTCTGCACCTGCAGATATGGGCTGCCGTGTGCTACATGTTCCTGTGTTATTTGAACATGTTACTCTGCACCTGCAGATATGGGCTGCCGTGTGCTACATGTTCCTGTGGTATTTGAACATGTTACTCTGCACCTGCAGATATGGGCTGCCGTGTGCTACATGTTCCTGTGGTATTTGAACATGTTACTCTGCACCTGCAGATATGGGCTGCCGTGTGCTACATGTTCCTGTGTTATTTGAACATGTTACTCTGCACCTGCAGATATAGGCTGCCGTGTGCTACATGTTCCTGTGTTATTTGAACATGTTACTCTGCACCTGCAGATATAGGCTGCCGTGTGCTACATGTTCCTGTGTTATTTGAACATGTTACTCTGCACCTGCAGATATGGGCTGCCGTGTGCTACATGTACCTGTGTTATTTGAACATGTTACTCTGCACCTGCAGATATGGGCTGCCGTGTGCTACATGTTCCTGTGGTATTTGAACATGTTACTCTGCACCTGCAGATATGGGCTGCCGTGTGCTACATGTTCCTGTGTTTTTTGAACATGTTACTCTGCACCTGCAGATATGGGCTGCCGTGTGCTACATGTTCCTGTGGTATTTGAACATGTTACTCTGCACCTGCAGATATGGGCTGCCGTGTGCTACATGTTCCTGTGTTATTTGAACATGTTACTCTGCACCTGCAGATATAGGCTGCCGTGTGCTACTTGTACCTGTGTTATTTGAACATGTTACTCTGCACCTGCAGATATAGGCTGCCGTGTGCTACATGTTCCTGTGTTATTTGAACATGTTACTCTGCACCTGCAGATATGGGCTGCCGTGTGCTACATGTTCCTGTGGTATTTGAACATGTTACTCTGCACCTGCAGATATGGGCTGCCGTGTGCTACATGTTCCTGTGTTATTTGAACATGTTACTCTGCACCTGCAGATATGGGCTGCCGTGTGCTACATGTTCCTGTGTTATTTGAACATGTTACTCTGCACCTGCAGATATAGGCTGCCGTGTGCTACATGTTCCTGTGTTATTTGAACATGTTACTCTGCACCTGCAGATATGGGCTGCCGTGTGCTACCCTGTGTTATTTGAACATGTTACTCTGCACCTGCAGATATAGGCTGCCGTGTGCTACATGTTCCTGTGTTATTTGAACATGTTACTCTGCACCTGCAGATATAGGCTGCCGTGTGCTACATGTTCCTGTGTTATTTGAACATGTTACTCTGCACCTGCAGATATAGGCTGCCGTGTGCTACATGTTCCTGTGTTATTTGAACATGTTACTCTGCACCTGCAGATATGGGCTGCCGTGTGCTACATGTTCCTGTGTTATTTGAACATGTTACTCTGCACCTGCAGATATGGGCTGCCGTGTGCTACATGTTCCTGTGTTATTTGAACATGTTACTCTGCACCTGCAGATATAGGCTGCCGTGTGCTACATGTTCCTGTGTTATTTGAACATGTTACTCTGCACCTGCAGATATAGGCTGCCGTGTGCTACATGTTCCTGTGTTATTTGAACATGTTACTCTGCACCTGCAGATATGGGCTGCCGTGTGCTACATGTTCCTGTGTTATTTGAACATGTTACTCTGCACCTGCAGATATGGGCTGCCGTGTGCTACATGGTGTGCTACATGTTCCTGTGTTATTTGAACATGTTACTCTGCACCTGCAGATATAGGCTGCCGTGTGCTACATGTTCCTGTGTTATTTGAACATGTTACTCTGCACCTGCAGATATGGGCTGCCGTGTGCTACATGTTCCTGTGTTATTTGAACATGTTACTCTGCACCTGCAGATATAGGCTGCCGTGTGCTACATGTTCCTGTGTTATTTGAACATGTTACTCTGCACCTGCAGATATGGGCTGCCGTGTGCTACATGTTCCTGTGTTATTTGAACATGTTACTCTGCACCTGCAGATATAGGCTGCCGTGTGCTACTGCACTGACACACTTTATTCGAGCAAATACCCGGTATGTACCTGGCAGATACCTGGAATGCGCCGCTCCTCACCTCTGACAAGCCCCGTTGCATTTGCCTTCCCAGCCTGGGTTCATGCCTGGCTGACGGGCGGCTGATCTGTTAAATGATAATGATTAGGATTTAATAGGCTGCAATGCTTCGCGTGTCTACCAGATGGCATAAATTCATGAATTGTAATGCAGTATATATATATATACTGTGCAGTATTGCAGCCAGCGGAAATAAAATGCTTCAATCCCTGCTTGGAAAATACCTCAATGCACTCGGGCAGAAAACAGTCACAAACCTCAATACACCCGGGTATACTCGAATTCGTGGGACTAGCCAAGCTCGAATAAAGTGTGTCGCCAGTGTACATGTTCCTGTGTTATTTGAACATGTTACTCTGCACCTGCAGATATGGGCTGCCGTGTGCTACATGTTCCTGTGTTATTTGAACATGTTACTCTGCACCTGCAGATATGGGCTGCCGTGTGCTACATGTTCCTGTGTTATTTGAACATGTTACTCTGCACCTGCAGATATGGGCTGCCGTGTGCTACATGTTCCTGTGTTATTTGAACATGTTACTCTGCACCTGCAGATATAGGCTGCCGTTTGCTACATGTTCCTGTGTTTTTTGCTTTTTCGACATTTTGCTTCTTTTTTCCGAGGCTCAGATCCGCTCCGTTATCGACTTCCCGAGGCGTTAACGTTTTGTTAAGTGCTCACTAACACAGTGTTACATGCTGCCGGGGAGAGATACCGTCAAACGCACCTTTAAACAGGAGAGGCAAAAAGGAACACACCTGAGATATGTTTTAACCCTTTCAGTGCAACATGATGTAGTAGCTACGTCCCCTTCGACTGAGCCTCCGAGTGATCCACCTGTGCTGAAGCATGGATATATCCTTAAAACCTGACCTGTTGATGGCCCGATAGGATTAGTTAGCCGCTCCTGCTGTAGCACGTCGAATCCATCAATCTCGCCCCGAACCTTTTCTGTCTCCGCTTTAACATCCCGTTGTGTTGCACTGTAATAATGTGCCTGTCCCTATACTGTATGTCCGTCCCACGTTATTCTACTCTCTGTAACTTGCATACCCTGCAGTGCTCCTGGTTTATAGCAGCACTGGGGGGTGTTACACGTTGACCGATGTGACACCTCCGCGTCCCGCACGCTCTCCTTGTTGTTCAGGATCTCAGCCAGTTGCTGGATTTGCGACTGGATCTCTCTTTTTGTTCCTCCCCCGTCACCGGGTCTGTTACATACCAGGTCATTGTTTTCGCCCTGTCTTTGTGCTGGACTCCCGTTCAGCTGCAGCACTAACCTGTTTATCATCGCTGCTTGTTGCCCTGGATATGAACAATAACAAACTCCCTGCAGTGACTGCTGCTTCCTCTGTCCTCAATGAGATAGGCTGCATGTTCTTTTATTAATAATAATAATAATAATAATAATAATATATGTAGCAGTCTGCATTTAGATTCTTTTTTTCTTCTCTTATGACATGATCTACTTTTAACTATTAGCTAGCAAAACTCCGTCATAAGAAACAACCAATATTTTTAACTACGTAGATAAAAAATAAAAATCCAAGGAGAGTTTTTTGGAAGTGCTGAATCCCGGAGAAAAAGAAGGTAAGAATGGGAACATACAATACATTGATAATAGGTGACATTCACAGCATGTTTTTTTGTTTGTTTTGTCCCAAAAGTAGCAGCCCACACTGATTTTGCGATTATTTTGTGTGCTTTAAGGCTACGGTCATGGTGGCGGCGTCGCTGCGTGCATGTGCGCTCACGTTCGGGACTCTTCTATGCTTCTCTATTGAAGGTAGCATCGTACTGGCGGCGATGTAACGCGTCAACGCTGCTGCAGTACGGTGAGACAAGTCAATTTGTCTTTCCAGGCTGCAGTCACGTGGTTCAGCCAATGAGGGCGAACCAGCTTCGTGACACGTCCGTGATGCGTTCGCCACGCCCCCAATCGCCTCCCCAATCTCCTGCAGCCAACTGCACAGATCGCTGGGGCTGTTGGCGTGCACTTGGTGGGGCGAGCCCGATCAGTTAGTATAAGCTCAGCCTAAGGCTACGTCCACAGTGCAGGATACGATGCGTGCTACTGTATGAGGCTTGCGCCGAAACAAACACTAGGACTACAATGTATTAGTGTGTAGTGCGCGCATGTACGTGCTACGGGGAGATCGGCGCTTCGCACTACAAACAGGTTTGTATTTCCTGCGCGACGGCCGGGTCACGAGTGGTTCGCCCAACGAGGTTGAACCAGCTCCGTGACGTCACGGCCGCGCCCCCCGACACGCCTCCCTGTTACCCCTGCCTGCAGAACAGGATATATCTCCTGCTGCAGGCGTACGCTGTGCCGAGGAGTGCGGAAACTATCGGATGCAGCCTAAGGCATCTCTTCTTATCCTTTACTGCGCTGTTTTTATTTGGAAAATGTGATGTTCCGTCAGGAGATATAAGTGGTTTTAATATCGTGTCTGCGAGGTTAAAATGGAGATCTCCACACAGGCTTCTGGGAGGGATTGCCATTTTAACCAGTTTGCTGTCTTTTGCAATGCGTTGTGGGCTTCTGGCAGTGAAAGGGTTTGCAGGGGTTTGTGGTTTGTGGTTGTACTGGGTGTGTCAGTCACACTTCTCTCTCACTGAAGTGGGTCCTTTGCACCTAAAGTATCAGCCTTAACTAATGAGTGGTTTGTTTGTCCTTAGCGGTCGTTCCAGGCTAGCATGTCTCGGCGGCATCTGGAAGAAGCCTTCACTATTGCCAAGGACTTGGAACGCTCAGGGGAGCATGTAGATGAGAAATCAGATGAAGGCCAGAACGGGAGATTCTCGGAGCTCTACGTACGACACCATGTCCCTCTCAGCAAGGACATTCACAGCATCTACAGCCTACATTTCAACTCCACCGGGACGAAGTTGGCTGTTGGCTTTGGAAATGGATCCATCCAGGTAACGGGGGAATTTTATTTAGATTGATCGGGGACCCGACTCCTTTTTTTTCTAGTATATAGAAAGACAAATATTTTGCTGCACTGTTACGTGTACTGAGTCTTCAAATCCAACTCGGTGGTAAAGCTGAGAAGAAAAAGAACGCCGTTGGTACAGGTGCGCCGACGAGTATTCTAAAACTTGCCTTAAACTTGCCTTGGAAAATCTGGGGCTATCACCAACAAGATCCAGGTACATGCTGGGTACATGCTGGGTACATGCTGGGTACATGCTGAGTACATGTTGCAACATTTCAGTGACATTTCTGCAGAGACGAATGGCCCATCGGATTAACACAGCAGGGGTCCCTGGCAGTCCCATTCAGTTTGAATGGGACTGCCAGGGACCCCCGCTGTTAATCCGATGGGCCATTAGTCTGTCTGCAGAAATGTCACTGAAATGTTGCGGCATGTACCCAGCATGTACCCAGCATGTACCTGGGTCTTGTTGGTGATAGCCCCAGATTTGTTTTAGAATACTAGTCGGCACTACAGTATAAACCAGGGGTTTTCAGGATATCCCAGCTTTGCACTGGTGGCTCAATCAGTCCCTGCTTCAGCACAGGTGGCTCAATCAGTCCCTGCTTCAACACAGGTGGTTCAGTCTTCGATTGAGCCACCTACGAGGAAGCTGGGATATCCTGAAAACTTGACCTGATATGGTGGGGTCTCAGGACTGGAGTAGAGGACCCCTGGTATACACTGTTGCTGTATCTGTAATATGTATTTAATAGAGCACCCATTGACTTATTTATTTACCAGAACACTCATTTTTTAGATCACATGGAGATATACTGGGGAAGTAATCTAATTGTGTTTGGGGAGGTCCTTCTCTCTCTCTTCACTCTTCTCTCTTGTGTCTCGTCTCTCTTTTGCTTCTCTCCTGAAAAATTGTTTGATGGAATAGTGTTGCAAATGTCCCCCCCCAGTGGGAGATACACAGTCTCTGCTACCTGTGTGTGGTGCGATACCTGTTGGGACCAGGAGAGCTGCGTTGGATCTGCGATGTAATGGAGATCAGGGCAGGCTTAGGTTCTTCTGTTGTTCGTCTCACTGGTGTTAGCGCCTCCAGCCGTAGTTGGTTTCAGGGTGTCCAGAAGTCAGCCCCCTCTATTGCATACTTCTCCCTCCTTCCCAAGGACTGATTCCTTGACAGGAGTGATAAAAAGGGTCTTTATTGTATGGCAGGCATCCACTACAGATCTCCTTACAGCGATGCAGAGTCTCAGAGGTCCTAGACCTCTGGATAGTGATGGCCCCTGGTCTTACAGGGCCTCTGTGGCTGAATCTGATGTTCCCTCAGTCCAAAGACTGAGGGTGAGCACGCTCATCCCGCCATGGGAGAGACTCATAGCTCTCTGCTTCCTCTCTCCTCCAGAGCAGGAACAGGACTAAACTAAATCTGTCACTCCCTCCTAGGAGGAACAAGAAGGGACGGGCTCATGGTCTATACCTTTACCAGTTAGGCTTACACAGATTCACCACCTTACTTCTATCACTCATAGGAGGAGCATGAGGGGGGTCAACAAGCCCACAGATTAACCCCTTACAGCCTGCAGCTAGCAGGACTTGCATAACAGGTTGGGGAAAGATAGGCAGAAAAGACATACCCTGTTACATACATCTAGCCAGAGTTAATCTGTTTTACATTTTAATCTGCACTATGCCCCAACCTTTCTTTTTCTAAGATTTTAGAGCGTATTTAGGATCTTTTATCAGGAGCCATGGGGTTAATGGCACAATTTGTCTGAGATGGTCTTTATTTGAAGCACCTTTTCCTCCTGTTAGGGTAGAGTAAGGTGAAGAATGACGCTCAATATCAGTGTGTACACAGAATAGGATTGAAGAAATTAATGGAAAATAGGAACATTATAATGAATCCATAAGGTCATATATATAATAAGATATGAAGTTAAGGGGGGGCAAAATAAAAGACCTATCGGTCAGTCAGCCAGACTACCGCAGATATGGTCCAAAAGCACACCCCTCTTAACATATGAACTTCCCCAATACAGGGTCATAGGTAATAATATAAGGGCTATTGCCCATTACCTGCCCATGGGGGTATCTTGAAGTCCAGAAATCATCTTAAGAAGTAGTTCCACTGCGTGCGTCCCGATGAGTAGAAACAGCAATTGAAGAGTAGAGCAAAAGAGCACTGCTGATGTCTTGATAAAGTCCCACGGGATGAAACGCGTTGGTGCGTGGGCTGTGTTCATGTCCCTGTGAGCTTATGAAATAAATACCCTCAGTTTTACTTCTGGAGTTTTGCCCGTGATTTTTTCTACAGGAATTTTCCTTCGGGATATCCTTGTCAGCAGTGCCCTTTTGCTCTACTCTTCAATTGCTCCTCCTATTAGGGTGCCTGGCACAGTTTCACTGCTGTGACAATACTGAGGCATTCATTTTTGTGTTAACACACCTCTCCATGAATAGGAGGCATCATCTTTAAATAGAAGACGGGCTTCCCAAAAATGTCTTCATTTACCCCAGGACGCGGTTTTTTTTTTTGTATTTCAGATTGTAAATGTAGAAGAGGGTAGTCTTGATGTCACCATAGTTTCTGGACACCGTACCAGCCAGCCGATCACTGCAGTGCGCTATCACCCCAAGAGCAATAACCTGCTTTTAGCTGCTGGAGCAGATGGAATGATCTTTATTTATGACATTAAGTCAGAGTTGAATGTTGTCTCGCTAACAGGTATGGCTTGGTTTATCGTATGAGCTACACACAAACATTGAAGCAGCAATACAACCCCTCCTAAAGGGATTCATGACTACCATTACTTTTTTTTTTTTTACCACGTTGTTGAACGTTACTCATCCCCAGATGTACAGAGTTTCTTAATGTACCTGTAAAACACAATTCATCATCTGGACATACAATTTGGATTACGAGAAAATGTATAATATGCTGACGTTACCCTTTTTTTGGTGTTTTTCGTCATGTTGCTCAAAGTCAACCGTTTGGGACACGTTTCTCTTGCATTATTTCAGAACAGGAGAATGAAATCAATGCTTTGGATTTTTGCCAGGATGGGAGTGTTTTTGCCACCGCCGGGAAGGATAGACACATCCGCCTATATGATAGCAACACCAACAAGGTAATAAGCAGAGCCGGCCCGTCCATTAGGCAAACATAGGCAGTCGCCTAGGGTGCAACGGTCCTAGGGGCACATTAATAATAATTGCACAGGAGACCAGGCATTTACACCTTTTTACCAGGATCATTCATTGAGCAAAACAGGTAAGTGAAATAAATGGTAAATTTATTCGCAGAAATAGGCATACACACAGTGGAACACAAACTACAGACGAAAAGCACACTTACTGGGGGTCTGCGGTAGAAAACTAGACTGTTCTAGGTGCAGGGAACTCTAAATAAGAGTTTTCTCCTGACCGGGACATAGCCCGAAATCCTCTGATTCCCAGATCGGCGTGAAGTTCCACACTTCACCACTCCCTTCTCTTTAGAGAACTTGGACTCTTTCTTGACCAGGTGTTAGTACCAAACTCCTGGAACTAAAATCGTCCTGCGTTCCCAGCCGCGACCGCTACGTTAAATTCTCAGAACTTGGCCGCCAAAAGTCAGGACTTAGAAACTTATCCGGTGTTGATTTTTCCGTTTGAGAAGTTGGCCGCAAAAAGTGGGACTATTTTCCGAGCAGACTTTTCTGAAGCTGGTGCTCTACTATTCGCGCAAGAGCACTTTTGAAAAGCCCGCCCACACTTCTGGAGCTGTAAATCTCAACGTTCATTGGCTTAGGGGTTTCTTATAGTATTTTGGAGTTCAGTCACAAAATACTACAGCCAATCAGAGCGTGGGAACTTTCTCAGTAGCCAATAAGAGCAAAGCCGTCTGGAAAGCAGGGTTAGCGTGGAATCTGAATCTGCCAATGGACATGCGCGAGTTTGCCACCTAAGTCCCTTACTATTCAGATGCTACCTGCTGGGTCAGGCTCCTCCCAGGTCTGGTAGGACAAGTGGCAGCCAGGACGACTGTCATTGATCCCAGGATGTGGGTTCTTGAGCCCTTCCCTGCTACCCAAATGTCTTTCACACTTCAGGCATCCTCTGGTGGCTTTCTCTCCGATGTTCAGCAGACTTACTGGCACCAACTTGGTAGTCCTGGTAGCCGGTCTGAACATTGGTTCCGAAAGTCCCAGCTCAGATATAGTGCGCAACAGTACATTATAATATTAAACACAGTGTTAATAAAATATACTTTTAATACATCCTAAGTGTCTGGGTATGGGGAATAGAATAGAAAGATGCACTTTTAATTCTATCAGCCCTTATTCCCCACACACTATCTGAGAGACTTGGGCTGGACTGTAAGTGTTCCCTCACAACCTTATACTTATGGTTGGAGTGTCCATGAACCCCAATACAGGTTCTGGGCTACCTGGGCATTAACTGGGTATCCACCTTAACCTTGGGACCCCTCATAGTTACAGGGACACTTTACATCCCTTTGCCCCATTTACCTTTCTGGACTATGCTGAAGCAGGGAACCCTAGTGGTGAGTCGCGCTAGCGTTTTCAAGGGGAGCTATTGCCGAAAAAATGTGCCTACTTGTATCCGAGAATTAGGCATGATTCCCATACAACTCCGGACCCCAATTACCTAGGCACATGCTGACAATAATTTCTCCGCAAACCCCCCGAACCCCAGGCCCTAGCAATCCCTGCTTGCTGGCATCCCTGGAAAGGGAAAAAAACATACATTCTTTATTAACGCATATTACAGGTTATGCATTTACAGTTACTGGGCTCAAGAGCTGACACTCCTGAACCTTTTATATACGGATCAGAGGTAACCATTCATGGGCTTGACCTTTATTGAGAGTCTGGTTACCCCCTACCGTCACACACCCAATAGCTACGTCCAGCTGCGGCACCCTTGGGCACTTGCCTGTGTCTACCGCCTGTGTCTGCCGCCTTGCTTCTCCTTCAGAATCCAGCATCAAATGATGCCGCGGACGTCACCCATGTGACATCGCATGGCGTCTTGTTACCATGGTAATGCGAAGCCATGACGTGATTTGACATCGCAACTTCACGGTTGCCATGGCAACCAGACGTCGTGTGACATTAGGTTGTGACGTACGCGGCATCATTTGACGCTTGATTTTGAAGGAGAAGCAGGGGCGGCAGGATGAAGGGCGGCCGGCACAGGTAAGATAGAATACAACTGGAACGCACATTTTACGTTTTGCCTAGGGCGCATGAAACCCTTGCGCCCGCCCTGGTAATAAGCACACTCAGTACTAAATCTGGGCTTCTCATCACTGGGGGAAGGCCAGTCGTCCCCATAAACCTTTAACCTCCACCTGTGCTCTTGCTTGTCAGTGACAATAGATTAGTGCAGAGGGCTTCTTGTTTCAACGTGCAGTGTTTTTTAAAATGTATTTTTCACCCACAAACACAGACTTGTGTGCATATACTGTATGAGGAAAGCTAAGTAAGTATGGTCCTTCTCTACACAATTATTAACTCTGAATGGTGCAGAACAAGGAATGATAGTGTTTTCAGACTTGGTTTTTCATGAACTGTAGACAACATGCAAATCCTTCCAGCATACACTGTTACGGGTTCTTCATCTTAATCTGGGATTATAAAACCTTTCTTTCTATTGACACATCACCTTTTTCCGTGACAGGTTTTAAATATCTTGGAAGCGCCAGATTTCCTGCTAGATAACGATCTTACTCTTACCAGCGGTCACAGTTGCAGAATCTTTGCCTTGAAGTTTCACCCCTCGGAGTATCACATTTTTCTGACCGGAGGCTGGGATGATTCCATTAAGGTGCGTGCCAAAGATTGACCGTGTTTTGATTATCTTCGTAGAAATGAATGCAGTTAAAGTACACACCAACTGTTGTTTCGTCAGAGGGCAGTTTCATCAGGGTGCTGGCCCCCAATACAGAATGAATGTCATCTTCGGATCTGTATACATGTGGGAACAAGTCGGAGCTTTCACTCCTCTGGAAATGCACCACCCCAGTGTAGCCTCGTCTTTGCAGCTGGCATTTCATTTAACTTCGCAGCCTATAGTTTAGGGCTCCGTAGTTGTCTCAAACTCTGCTGCATATCATGATATCAGTACCAAGCCCTTTATCAACCTTGAGGTGACATTGTGGTAGTTATAAATAGTTATATTAATTTTACTAGTCTGATGTTGTCAAACACCGTCAAAATTGAAAGAAAAATAAGTTAGCATGATTTCAATTAATTCTATTTTCAAGTAGTATACGGTCATTTTAAAGCAGGTGATCGGGAATTACTTAAATCAGCAAGTTTGGAGAAAAGTGCACCAAGGAAATTATGTTTTTATATATAGGATGTTGAGATGTCAGCTATAACTTTTGTGACTTTTGTAATAGGGTAAATGTGGCTTCTTAGAAGGTAGTTTCTAATTGTGTGGTCTGATTTTTCAGTTCACGGACTGTGCGGTAAGAACATAAATTCAATTGTGTAACATAATTATATTGGCTGCCGCTTTCAGTGTGAACCTTACTAACCCCTTCACTGCCAGAGGGGAGGCAAAGTGAGGCAACAAAAGGAGAAATTAATATTATTTATTGGCTTTAGTTGTTCAAGTACTGTATGATGAACAGACTGTGTGTGTGTGTGTGTGTGTGTGTGTGTGTGTGTGTGTGTGTGTGTGTGTGTGTGTGTGTGTGTGTGTGTGTGTGTGTTTGGTTGAAAATGTAGAGAGTAGTATGAATAGGAGTGATTTCAACTTTTTTTTAAAAATCTTTTTGAACTCTACTTCTTTCTTCCAATATTTTAATCTCGTTTTAAAAGATATGACATTTTCATAATATCACAGAATGTGTGTAACATACAATTGTTCTTTGGCTGGGTTATTTTTTTTATAACCGTACGCTGATTGGTAGATATGTTATGAGTGCCAACATATCCAATGTCACACTTTTTCCTTGGAAAAGTTGAAATGGACACGATCCGAAAAATTCTGAAACGCTGAAGTTTTTTTTCTTTTTAAGATATGGGACAAGCGAATGTCAAAAGAAGCAAGAAGAGTGATAATTGGTCCTCATGTATGTGGCCCTGGCATCGATATTGAGGTACTGGAAATAAAGTGATCATTATTTGTGTGGGTACTATCATTAAAGAGGGTATTCATAACATGATTCCATGAATAGTTTCCATAGCTTTATTACAGTGAACTGAATGCAGTGGTTGGGAATAATGGGAGGATACATGACATGAAATCAGAAAGTCATGTTCATGGGGTGAGGAGTTTCTTACTGCTCACTCCTTACGGAGGAGTCTCTATGTACATGTACATGTATAGCCTCTTACTGATTCCTTCTGGAGAAAGTTGATCTAATGCATAGAGAGCAGCCACTTACCTGCAAAGCTGATGGTGCTCAAGTGCCGAGTCCGGCCGCTACTGGGCATGTGCGCCAGACTCCGGCCGCCACTGCGTATGTGCGGCGAGTCCGGCCGCCACTGCGTATGTGCGCCGAGTCCGGCCGCCACTGCGTATGTGCGCCGAGTTCGGCCGCCACTGCGTATGGGCGCCGAGTCCGGTCGCCACTGCGTATGTGCGCCAGACTCTGGCCGCCACTGCGTATTTGCGCCGAGTCCGGCCGCCACTGCGTATGTGTGCCGAGTCCGGCCGCCACTGCGTATGTGCGCCGAGTCTGGCCGCCACTGCGCATGTGCGGCGAGACCCGGCAGTGTTTTTTTGCACAACGGCAACACGCGACAGGTGTGAGCGACGGCGCCCGCTTATTAGTATTGTGACGTCGCTCGTGTTACGGGTTTTCATTACAAAATCAAGGATTTTTCCCCATGAAAACCCTGGAGGCGCCAGCAAAGAATTTCACTTCAAAAATGGAACCAGGAACATGCATCATATCCCCATAACACAGACATCCTTCGAGCTCTTACAGTTCCTCACACACACATCGGAGCTTGATTTAGCATTAACTGCAATACAAATCAATGGCAGTTACGGTCAGATCCAGCTTAGTGAATCCTGACGTTTTATATTTTTTATGCCACCCCCATCCTTCATTCTTCCTACACTTACTGTAGCTCTAATTAAACAGATTACATGCCAGGCACTTCATAATTACTCCTATCCATTCCTATATTTAGAATGAACTACTACTGAACAGTCACTGCACGTGTCTACCAGCAAGGAAAACTCTGCTTCCACTCAATAGTTAAAACATTTGAACATAAAGGTCACAGCTTTGTCTCTTCTGCAAGACCATTTTTGAGTTGGGGAACTGTTCTGGTCGCTGCATTATCTCATTGGTGGCTAGCTTGGTGCTACGTAATAAATGGTCAGTAAACCTTTCTCATGATTCTGAACCATTTATAGCAAAAACAGCTCTGTCAGTTGCAGGTGTGTAATAAGATCGTCTTATTGTCTACATTACTCTCCATGTAGCCAAAGATTACACATTTACAGATTAAGAATATGCTCTTTAAGGGGCCACCTTATAATCAGTGCTAGTCTCTGATAACGGAAGGGGTTAAATGAAGTACCTTATTGGGGAA
Organism: Ascaphus truei; assembly: GCF_040206685.1. NCBI lineage: Eukaryota > Metazoa > Chordata > Amphibia > Anura > Ascaphidae > Ascaphus > Ascaphus truei. The sequence continues at coordinate 409,133,860 of NC_134486.1, read as the reverse complement.
AACAAGCTCACATGTCTAGAACATCTAGAACCTACAGTATGTCCATGTGTTAAGTTGCATCATTTGTTTCGTGATTGGTCAAGTACTGTAGAATACACTGGCTCTCTTTAAGATGGCTACTTAAGAGAGATGACGTGTACAGTATACAGACACACAACAAGTAGGCAATAGTCACACTCGGCCTGAGGGGGAAGGGAGAGTTTGGTTGTTTGTTCAAGCTAAGATTTGCCAACACAGAACAGAACCTAAAGGGAAATCGGCTCTTCTTGACAGCCAGGGAAGGTTCTTGTGAGCAACTGAGAACATGCCCATAATCATAAGCCCAATACAACAAAACAATGGGCGGCGCTCTAACACACTCTCATAACCTCCCAGTGAAAAATATAGGTGCTATTATAGTGAACTAAATAAACAAGTGTAAATGTGACTTATATCTACAACACTAAAATAGTGCAAAGAGTGTTTCCAAAAAAATATAATAAGAGGTAGATGCCTCCACTCAAACCCTTAAAAAGACTGTTCCAAGCGAGAATCATAATCATAAGACCAGCAGAAATTGTTGTGGAAGGTACTGTAGATGTTTGGAAAGTAACAACAGTTAACATAAAGCACTGGAACACTGGCAGTATTGCATGTACAGTACCAGAGGATAAGCTCAGGTTTCTTACACCTCTAAAACAAGTCAAAATGACCTTTTCAACAAAACACTGAGAACTTAGTAGCCAACACAGGATAACAGTCTGTTCTGGAGAGCCTGGAAATGGAACTAGAAGTTAAAGAGTTCACCGGAATCCTCACAGCACACAGCCTGCAAAACCAACCAAGGAAACTATATGGTTCACCCAAGGAAGTTGAGAAAGGAAACCGAACATCAAGCCAGAGGATCACCAGTCAACAACGTCCTACTAAAGAGAATTGTCTGGTTAAACCCAGACTGCAGATAACCGGTTCCATGTTTGATAGGACTGATTTATTTCCAGATTAAAACTTGAGTACTGCACTCCGGGTTACTACTGTGTTTTGTGTTCCGAGTATGTACTTTTAGTGTATGCAATTGTAAGCTAAAGTTAAGTTTTTCTATATGAATTTTACTAACCAAATATGCTGTCTTAAGAGTAAAAAAGTAAGAAACTAAAAAAGGTAATGTTTGTGACCTTAGACCAGGGATCGGCAACCTGCGTCTCCCGAGCCGCATGCAGCTCTTTCCGCATCTACTTGCGGCTCTCCTCCGTCCACAGGTTGCCGCTCCACAACTGCTGCCTCTCTCCCTCACTGTTCTGCCGGTGGCTGCAGGGGGGGCACAGCCGGCGCTGGAGTTGTGCCTCTTGTTGCCACTGGCGCTAGGGTCTCCCCAGCTGCTGGCCTGCCTCTCTCCTGTACTGTCCCACATCGGGCTCTCTCATGCCGGTGCGTATCAGAAGCACGCGGCGTACACGCCAAACTCACAGAGAGTCATGCGTGGGACAGTGCAGGAGAGGCAGCAGCGTCGGAGGGAGTGTGTGTGTGTGTATTTAGGGGGGTTAGTGTGTGTGTGTATTTTGGGGGGGTAGTGTGTGTGAGTATTTGGGGGGATATTAGGTTTAAGCATGAGTGTAATCATATAAGTGCCTTCTTATTTATTTCAGTCCAAATACTGCCAGTACGTCTTACCCTGTAACCATGTGAAGGACCTACATAGCTAATACATTTTTTCGCACTACAAAATAATGTTAGTTTCATGATTTGTCAATAAACCAGTGATACCTTGATTAGGTACAGTACTCCGACTAATTGAACATTTTACATTGCTGGATGTCTGTACCAGTGTTTCATTAAGTGCTATTTACATGCGCAAGAGTTATTATTGAAGGCTGAAATGTATCTTGTTGTTTTCTTTCCTTCAGCTTGTTTAGCTGTGATGTCTAAGTGTATAAATGTTATTTAATTCGTTGCCTCAGGATCCTTACTGTGCTAAACAGAAATGTTTGCAGACTCTGAGCTTTCCTTACTCTTTCTCCTCTGCAAATATATTAAATTGTATAAGCACAACGATTACAAAGCAAAAATGCCAATACAATGAAGTTATTATGCACCTCCAACTTCTAGGTGAATTGAGTGGGGACACAATTTAAAGCACGGTGGGATATGAGCGATGTTGTGAAATGTTGACGGTGTCAAATAGAGTAAGAACACCCACACAAGTTAGGAAATGGTATATACATTTTCCAAGACTGGTTCCAATATCACATTTCTCTGTATTTGCAGGACAACAGGGTCCTAACAGGGTCGTGGGTTGCACGGAAATCTCTCCAGCTCTGGGATCTTCGGTCCTCCCAGCTCTTGCAGGATGTGCCATTCCCGGCAACCGCAATCCAGGGAGAGTTCCTCTATGCAGCACGGTTCTGCAGTGGGAACGTTGTCATTGCTGGAGGCAGTGGGACCTGTAGAGCTTCTGCTGTTGATTTGCAGACACAAGAGGTAAGTATTTCAAAGCAATGAATCTTCTACTTCCAGCTCGAAAAAGAGTAGCAGAATAAACCTGATCACTGTGTTGTGGCTCGCTTAGTGAAAATAAAGTGTTTTATATTTATGCCAAGGGGGCTTATTCTACAGATGTTGCAAGACTCGCTGTACCGGGCGCCGCTTTCAAAGCAGCAAAAGTCTGCGGCGCCGGAGACTGTGTTTGCTAGATTGTGCGGCGGGGTGTCCATGCTTCCGAATGGGACCCCACATAGCGTTAATACTCCAGCGGTGGTTGGTTGGCTGCAGCCCCGGAGACAGTAAGGTTAGCTGCGTACATCTGTATATCCACCGAAAGATCGAGCTCTTCTTCGGACGAAATTCCCAATTGGAGTCAAGGGGGAATTTCGACTGAAAGTGGCCAGATCAACCACTTCAACTGATTTAGAATAAGCCCCTTAGTGTTAGTAAAACGCAGTGTGGTCTCCGCATGGTTCAGTGATGTGAAGCCACTAAGGCTACGATTACACCAGATGTCGCTGGGCAGCAGCGCAATCCGGTGCTGTCATCCTCGCGCTGCCGCAGAGCGGCGTCTGAACAATCAGGCAATATTAGAGAACAGCTCTGGGTCTGTGCACAGAGAAAATGCACGTTATCACTTAGTCCAGTAATAAATCCAATAATTTATATCACTTTCCTCATCAACACAGGCAATAATCCAATAATGACTTGCTAGCAGATGTAGTCAAATAATACTCCTATAATGGGGAGGTATAGGGAAATACAACATAGGTTGGCCACACTGCTCAAAATAAATGAACAGTGGGACCCCAGCTAGTAATCCCAAGCATGATAACACTCCCCTGGAGCTAGACTAGATAACATCCACGGAAGAAAAATAATAAAGCGTACTCACACTTGGCAATGTTGTCAGAAGTCCTGTGTTTAGCGTGCAGCTGCAAGATAGACACGGAAGGCTGTATCCCGGGAGGAGGCGTGCAGGCAGTGCCCTGCTGTGAGGTGCATATAGAAAAAAGATGTGACGGTGGCTGGATCAAGTGCAATAAAAATAAGCTTCTTTATAGAGGAACAAGACAAACAGGGTGCACATGACGCTTTAGAGGTACTCTAACATGTTTCGGGCTCCCAGTCCTTGTCACATCTTTTTTCTATATGCACCTCACAGCAGTGCAGTGCCTGCACGTCCCCTCCAGGGATACACCCTTCGGCATCTGAACAAGTAGAGAAGAGGAGACAGGGAGGCATGGTGGAGGCGTGGCAGTGAGCAGTACGCCCTCATTGGCTGCGCCGCTTACGTGATGCGGCCGTCGCCTGCCAAAAACAAATCCTCATGTCTCCTCTCCAGGCTGCCGCCCTGCAGTTCCAGGAGTTATGTTTACTTTAATTGAATTTCAGCAATTTGTTTTGGAGCTGCGCAGCGTCGCACCACGTGCCGCCGGCTGCCTTTTTGGGTATAATCACGGCATTAGAAGAAGAATGCCCAAAATAGGCATTTCTGTCTGAAAACGTCCTAGGTGAACTTTTGGAGACTTAGTCGAATCCTGGATATGTGGAAACCTAATTCTCTATGAGATTTTTTTTTTTATTATCAGAATACCTAAACTGCACCTCGTTTAAAATGTCACCAGCAACCTCTACAGCAGGGGCGGGCAACTCCGGTTCTCAAGGACCGCCAACAGGTCTGGCTTTTAGGATATCCCTGCTTCAGCACAGGTGACTCCTTCAATGACTGTGAGTTAGTCAACTTCTGAAGCAGGAATATCCTTAAAACCTGACCTGTTGGTGGCCCTTGCGGACTGGAGTTGGCCGTCCCTGCTCTACAGTTTTTTATATTTGTACGAGCACACATGGCTCTGAATTTGCTTACATACTTAATATATTGTAAATATATTTATTTATAGTGATCAAATCCACTTCATATTAAAAAAAAACTAGATGTCTGCGGTGCACTGTCTGTGTGAGAAACACCAGGTTACAGAGGAATGTACAATAAAAGTGCAAAGCAATATAGCGTCAAATGAACCTTCACAAGCCCACTAACCGTTGTACACACCAGAATACTCCCTCCCCGGAAAGTAAACCTCTTCAATTTATCTTTTCACTTGCAATTGCGTTTAATTATTTAAGCATAAAGTCCGGTGTATGGTTAAGGTGCAATAGGCCCCTCAAGCCCATACGGTCTGAGGCTGGGAAGCCCCTGATGAAATGCTCGCATGTTATCCTTAAATAAAGGGTCATTACAAGAAAACGATGAGTGAAGATGTTTATTCCCTCTTTGGTAGAGCGCTCCAGTTACCTACTACCAATTGTGGGCAATGTCTGGGAACCCAAAGCCAATTATTACACTTTCTGTCTTTGTTTTCCAAAGTATTTTGTTTGAAAGAAAAAATGTTATAGCCCTCCTCCTAATCGGACACGTTCTAAGAGAAATATTGTTAGTTGACCTGTCGCCCAGCCTTCCTTGTGTTTATCACTAAATTACAAATCCTGTTACAACCGGTTGTCTTTTAATAATCGGCATTAATGTTCTTAAGTATAGTTTACCATACGCTTTATGTAAACTTAAAGGTTGGAAGAAATGTATGGGTTATTGTTTGTCATAAAAAGATATTCATAAGTTCTTGTTGGTGTCTCATTTTTAATAAGTGCATTGTGAACCCTACTGAAATGAAGCAACATTGCTAAATGAGACACTAGGGTTATTTCATGAAACTGCAATAGAGCCTGGCTCGTCACTACCGCAGTTTAAGGAATACCCCTCTTATGTCTCCACTATGATCATGAAGTAGGCACTTCTGTAAGGGGTCACCTTCATCCTGTATGCTTTGTCCTCTTCACAGGTTATTGGGGAGGTTTCACTGGCTAACAAACCTGTGCAGGTCGTGGATGTGGCAAGCGACGGGCGTGTCGTCGCAGTGGCTGGAGTCGGAGGAAACCTTCACATTGCAGAGTTATGCTAACGTGCCATGAAAACAACGTTCAAATCTGTTCAAGCATAGAAAACGTGTAGGTGTCCGGCCTCGACATCCTGGATAAAGCTTTTCACACCCGCCTAGTTTCTTTTAAGATAGGTCTGCGGTTCAGTGGAGTCTTCTATCTGTCCTTGAACACCACCCAGACCATCAGGTTTCCTGAATCGTATTGCTGTTGTTTTTTTTATATTGTAGAATATGTTTAACATTTAGAATACTTTGTCATCTGACAAATGTTGATGGGGGAAGAGCTTCCAAAAAAATGCATTGGACTGAGCAACATTGGCATCAATGAAACCCACTGCAGAAAATCAATTCTTTTTCTCCAATGGAAATGTATTCTGAAGCCTAGATTGTATCCATCTGTTTGTAGTGTCCCGAGTATCATCTGATCAGCAGGAACAGATTTCTGTCTGTGCAATGACAAAAGCAGTGAACTGAATTAAACACCTGCAAATGTTTGTGGTTACTCCTTACAGCATTTAATAGATGGAATCGTAACATAAACAATCTCCCTTGTACTGCTTTTATGTAAAAGTTGCGGGCTTATGAAATGAGAGGGAACAGTTAAGCAAGTGTTCAACATAACCCGTGAGGAGGGAAGTGCAAAAACTAGCACACAGCCCAAGAGACGATGCTGTTGTCTAAATTCAACTTGCTGTCTAGTTGTCTCCCCCTGTTGGAGAAGTGTTGAGCTCCATTCTTGTATGGAGAAGCAGCATCAAATTGTGTTGAATAGGGGCTGCCATGTCGTCTCTAAGATTGTGCTCTTTTTTTTATATAAGTACCATTTATATTACGTCAAGTGTATAAAAAAAAATCCAGGCATTATTTAAATCCTTGCTCTATGATTGGTCAAAATTCCGGGTATTAAGTAATAATCCCCCAAGATCAGCATTACTGGCCAATAATGCCCTTTTTACTATTATAGGCTAATTTTCTTAATATAGATACTTTTGTGTAGTTATATTAATTTTTATAAACGTGCTACATTTTCTTTTTTGCTTTTACTGTTCTTGTTTATTAAAATAAACTTGTAAATACACTCAAGCCTCTCTCTCTCTCTCTCTCTCTCTCTCTCTCTCTCTCTCTCTCTCTCTCTCTCTCTCTCTCTCTCTCTCTCTCTCTCTCTCTCTCTCTCTCTCTCTCTCTCTCTCTCTCTCTCTCTCTCTCTCTCTCTCTCTCTCTCTCCACACACACACACTGCAGCCCCCCCCCCCTCTATACACACACTCGCAGGCCCCCTCTATACACATATACACAATCATACACTTTGCAGCCCCCGCAATACACACTGCAGCCTCCAAAAATACACACAAACACAGTCTGCAACACCCCTCAATACACACACACACTAACACTCCTATCTCCTCACTCTCCTGTGCAGAGCTCTCTGCAGCGAAGGGAGGAGTCGGTGCCTGGCTGCTGCCTTCTGTCCCATCACCTCCCTGTCTGAAAGCTGTTTTCTCTTTGTGTGTATGAGAACTCAAAGCTAATTGCCTGAAAAAACTTGTCAAGGTGCCAAAAAATTCCAGGTCATTACTGGTTGGATAATGCCCAGAATTTTAACCAATCAGAGAGCAGTGATTTCAATAATGCCCGGAATTTCTAACAGCTTTAGCCTATAATAGTCAGTAATGCACGGAATATTTAGCACCTGGACAAATCAGAGAACAGGGATTTCATCTAGCAGCAGTGGGTGGCAGGTGAGTAGGGAGGTACGAGAAATTATCATGGGGGATGCCGAGGGGATGTCATCTGGGATGAGCCGGTGGAAGGTGAGTTCACCCAGGAGGACTGGGCAGAGAGATACGGGGGGAGCAGGTGGGATTGGACTTCATCCGGGGTTAGTAGGTGGGAGGGGAATTCATCCAGGGGGAGCAGGTTGTTGGGCGGGGTGTGAGGGAAGATTATCTGGTGGGTTTGACAGGGTAATAATTCCCTCAGGATAGGGGCATTACCTGACCATGAACGTTAAACTCTTCCATTCTGGCCATTACCGGCACTTTCCTTCAGTAGTGCATGCCGGAACTGTCAGCTTTCACTTTTATCTGCTGACTTAAAAAAAATAATAATAATAATGATCACAGAGGTCAACAAACAGAAAACGGCAACGTCAAGGTTTCCGTGACATTGTGATAATTTATCTAGTCACAGGAGTGAGACTGACCCAGTGGCCAATTGATTTCCCAAAAGAAGGCTAAAAATAGTACAGAATACAGAACGCAGAAAAAGTGTGTACGGGTATTGCTGCATTGGGGTGGAAATGAAATGTGTCTTACCTTATACTTCTATCAAGTCTGCTGCTGCTTTAACTATATTCTATTAGTGGCTTGAGTGTTGTACTCTGTGTATTCCTAATTAAATCTCCATATATTACAGTGACTCATTACACCCACCTAGCCTGCTCACTCTTTTTTTTTTTTTTTTTTTTTTTTTACAAGTATCTTCATCTGCAGTCGTTTTTGAACTTCTCGTGTCTAAAATGCTGTATCTCAGCCAGAAGTTCACGTACTGTGAAATTGTTCGTGTGAATGACCTTGTACCACAAGAGCCAGTATATAGCGTCCTGATTCTGGGAAAAGAAAGCATTTATTTGTTAACTACTGTACTAGACACAAAATGGTCACACAGGAGTGTTTCTTCTTCTTGTTGAGACTAAGTGATATACAGAATACCATAAAGCTCCTTGAGTTAAAAAAATGACAAGATAATACGGCAGGATTTATTCAGATTAATACAGCAATCCGCTCTAGTCACCATAAAAAAAAAAATGCCTTATTTTAATAATAATAAAAAAAAAATGCCTTATTTTAATAAAAAAAATCAATGCCTTATTTGTAACTGTAGCAAAGTACTTCTGCTGCTGCTCTTAGCAATCTCATCCCTTTTACGTTCTGTAGTTAAACTCTGCAGAGATCATTTGCTGAAAATGTGCCCCCGTGGGAGGTTAATATGGCCGCTGCTGGTCGCACTCATTAAGACAACATAGGTTGCTATGGTAACCATGAATGCCAAGGGAAGTAATAAACATGAAAAAGTGAAGACTTTTAAATGATTAAAACTTAGAAATAGAGCAGCGCAATATGAAATATCTGATTGTTCCTTTAAGCGCTCTAAAAATAACCCAGCTTTCTATGAATACATGGGGCAATACAGTTTTTTTAAACTGCTTATCTTCTGTTAAACCCTATTGAAAAAAATTGTTCATTTGTACAAACTGTTGCATATAGAGTAGAGGTGGTTAGTTATTTTGAAGCATCGTGCCGGAATAGGTTTTATAACAATTCAGTGGCACCTTCCAAAATGCAATACAACGCAGAATGCAAACCGTGACTGAAGTCTGGGAGACGATATATCGACACAAAGAAAGTGCGATTCGAACGGCATGTTCTGCAAATTGTTAGCACCATTGTTGGACTTTACAAACCTGGTGGATTTTTTTTCATTAGGCAGAACAACATAGTAAAAACAAATTGCGTTTATTTTGGTAAACCCATGTACAACAAGGAGAAATATATGAGGAACAGTTAAAATACACTTACTGAGGGTCTGGGGGAAATATCTAGGCTTTCTTAGGGGCAGGGCGCCCACTTGGATGAGCTTACCCTGACCGGGATATACCCCTGAACGGATCGAAAAGCTGGGTGAGCGGGAAATGTGATTTTAGCCAAAATGAGAGCAGACTTTATGCGTTACATATTTTTTAACATTCAAGGATTAAAAAACAGTTTGGCAATATCTGAGAACTGAGACACTCGACTAACGCTAACTACATAATGCTCCTAGTTGTATAACACGTTTTCTCCATCTAAGCCCGAGGTAGCTGATGAACTGCTACAGTACATTTCCATTACGTGCCAAGAAAGTGTACTACTTGGGAAATTTCAGGAGGATCAGGTTTACACCACAACGCTGCTGATAACAATGATAGCTACTGGTAATGTCATTGCCTGTGAGTCAATTAGCATGTCGCTATCCTTCATAATATCAATGTTCCCTATATTCATTGGCTTTTTTGCAATGATGTGTCCAGCTGCCATTTTTATTTCCTTAAAGTGCCTACACCAGTGGTTTTAATCATGTTTTCTGTGAAACCTGGCTATTCCACTGGCTTTAGTAACAGCAGATATTTTACCCTGGAACCTAATAATTTTTAGTTTAATATTTATTAAACAGTTAATAGTAATGTTATATTGTGACAGGGCCTTAAACCCTGTCTGAGAGGGCTTGAATAGAAAGCCTGTATTGGTCTGAGGAGTCCAGCAGGGATCTGGTTAATTGCAGATACAGACAATTAAACAATCTCCACCTGGCTCATCAGACAGGTAGAAAAGCCGCCTGCTTGAACTGCAGGGGAAATCTCTTGAGCACAGAGGGACTGTTGCCAGCAAGAGACTCACAGGAACAGTTGTTTTGAGCACAGAAGGGCTGTGCTGTCTGCAAGATATCCAGAAACCAGACCCTCTACATCTAGTGAGCAGCGGACCCTGGAACCCGCCGGAGGGAGGCTTCTCAACGGACACAGCCCAGAGACTGACAGAGCACCCTGCTTGCAGGTACCTCTTTGGACTTTGGGGTCATAGGTTGGCAATAGGCTTACCCTCCCAGCCCTGCAGATAGGGCCTGGGAGAGTGAGTTAGCCCTTACACAGGGATAAGCTGTTTGTTTATTTGTGTGCTTCCTTAAACTGTATTGCTTAAAACCACGGGCTTAATAAAAGCCATGGTTCATTTTCCCCCAAATATGTCTCCAAGTTTTACCTCTGCACGTCTCCTACATATAAATTATATACAAAAAGTAGCAGCACTCCGGTGGTCTTCAAAAAACATTTAATGAAGAAGGATGAACGGTTCGGTTCACACAAGAGCCTTTGTCGTGTTTTGAAGACCATCAGAGTGCCGCTGCTTTCTGTTTTTTAGTTATCGGCGGTGTGTGTGGTTCCACTGGACTGTTGTTGCTGCACACCTATGGCATCTATTTCAAGTGCCGTGAGTGCACCTTTGTTGGACAATACATCATATATAATACAGCATGTTGATTTAAAAATATGATCCGCACCACAGGAATAGTATTTGCCACCGTCATTTTACCTACACAGGATATGGGGGTCCAAAGGTTATTTTTCAAGAGTTCAATGGAGTGAAAATATATATTTGTTTATATATTTTGTATCTATTGTGTATTATTTAACATGGCACAATATGACAATATAAGCGCATACTGTACAGTAAGTAAAAAGATCCACTATGTGCACAATAAGAGCATTCTGAACAAATGACAGCTCACAGCTACTTACCCAGTCTCTGTCCTTTTTTGTCTAAGTATGGACCTTGATGATGTCAGCAGTGCTGTCATGGACTCTTCAGGTTTTGCACATCACTATGACATCATCTGCCTTCTCCAGGGCATCTGTGGGATGGACCACTGCTGCTAACATCAGCCCTGCTCTCAACATCTTACAATATTTTGTCATTGAAATAAAAATCACAGTTAAGAAAATTCTTTGGCACATGAAATTGGTTGTTTAGCGCACCTAGAAATGAAGTTGCATTTGCTAAGCTAGCTGTAATAAGAAAGCAATTTGCGATCCTGGAGCTGAGGCTTACCATTTAGAAGCTTACACTCTCTGTGGTTAGCTGGCAGAGCAGGGCAGGACCATGTCTATAGGAAGAAATCCTGGAGAAAGTGAGCCGGCTAAATCTGTATGTTAAGGAACGTGAGGCTCGCTGAACATCTCATTGATACAGAATACATGGAGGCAGTAACAGCAATGGTTGAATTGGGTCTGAGAATCTTATCTCTATTCTACTCACTCCCCGGATTACTTTCCCCTTCAACATGTTACCAATAGCAAAGGACCAACCTAGCAGTCGCTCTGCGATACATCAGTTCAGTCGTATTATTTAACTTGCTCATTTAACATTGTTATCGTGCACATACTCTGATTGCTTCATCAAAAAGCTATCAGTAATCACTTTAGTGTAGTGAATTTAATGCAATCTCTATAAAAGTAGGATTATTATATTTTAGAGACTACTGTCACACACTGGGAGCTCTCATCAGAGGAAAGGGCTCTAGCAGTTTCTTGATGCTCTGAAGGCTTTTCTTCTGCTTCCTTTTAGTACTCAACAGCCATGGGGTACTGTAGTAAGGACTGCATTTAAATAACCAAATGGTCAGTCTATGGCATCAATTTCAAAGCTTCATCCATAAAAGAAAGAGACCCAAATCTCAGAAGAACTCTAGTGTAGAGATAACCGTATCTCTTTATGATTTTCAATTAGATTGTAAGCTGTTCGGAGCAGGGACTCCTTTTCCTAAATGTTACTTTTATGTCTGAAGCACTTCTCCCCTTTATGCGTTACTTATATTATTTGTTATCTTTATGATTGTCACGTGTATTACTGCTGGGAAGCGCTATGTGCATTAATGGCGCTATATAAATAAAGACATACATACATAATACATACATACATGATATCACATCCAAATGGAAATGATGACATGACATGATTTTGAAATATCCTGTTCTTTTGGCTGCTACTTCTTTGCTTCCTCAGATGTCTGACACTTGGCAGCTCATAAGTGAATCTTTTTTAGTGTGTAATAAACAATGTTCATCCTTTGCCAACCACACAACCTAAAGATTGCCCTAGCCCAACCTTTTCGCATTTCAGAGCAGATCACTTAAGATTTAAAATCTGTCAAAGTACTTAACCTCTTTGATAATTGTAATTCTAAGCAGTTCCCAGAGAAGTGCTGTAAATAATTGTGCGAGGCCTCAGAGATAAACCTTTATAGAGACAGTAACTCCTGACAAACATGGGAAAGAAATGAAAGACTTTGATAGTGATCAAAAAAACCGCTTTGGACTTCATGACTTCAAGGGAAAATGTTTATACTGCTGTTCTTAACATGTTTGGTGTTTCACGAGTTTTAAATAGATATCCATTAATATTGAGGGCTTGGAGAAAGTTATTTCCTTTTGTCCTTTAGGGACATGCAATACATTAAGAAAAAACAGTTCTCCACCTTAAAAAATGATAAAACCTCTGTTTATCTGAGATACATCCCAATTTTTACGTCACTTTACATTTTTCATAATGGAATGATGGTCTATTCTTAAATTAACTTAATGAACCACACACAGCTCTGATCACCTGAGATCTAACTCCAAAATACTGTTCACGCTCCCAAGGTTCAACAAGGAATCCGGCCGATCCTCCTTTTCTTACCGTGCACCTCACCCCTGGAACTATCTACCTGAGAATCTCAAAACCACCACCAGTCTAAGTTCTTTGAGAACGAAAGCTGTCTCGCATTTTAATCTGGTCTGTAACTGTCATATACACCCATAACATATATTATATTTATCTGTGCATGCAATGTCTTTAAATATAAAGTATAATCCTGTTCATTTAATTATAACATGTGTTATCATCATAACTCTGTGCCCAGGACATGCTTGAAAAACCAGAGGGAACTTTCAATGTATTACTTCCTGGTAAAACATTTTTATCAATAAAAGAAGAGAAAAAATGATCAACCTAATTATTATCCTTCTATTTAGAATACTTACACATGATTATAACACAGAGAGAACACAAACTCCATACTGTAGTAGAGGGAAAACAGCATAATCCAGTAACACAATATAGGATTTGCGATTTTTATTGGGGTATATACCTCTGTTACATACAAGCACGTTTGATCTTGTGTAAACAATTGGAAACAGCGTCGCAATGGTGTAGCAGAATAACGCTACCCTGTCTCATCTATCCCGAATACATCTGACGTTCTCCCCGTGACGTGGGTTGTGTGACGTCTATCGGGCGACAGTAGGAGGCTGTGTGCGTAACTCAGTGCCGGAGTGAGTCAATAGCGCTGGACTTTGGTAAAGAGACTTGCGGCATCATACACAGCTGTTGGACAGAGTATTGGCCATAAAAAGTGGGACTTATAACCGGCTTTATTTTTGTTAAATAAATCATGAAACAGTGTAGTATGTCATGTGTTGTTGTTCATCTGAGGTTGTATTTACCTAATTTTAAGACCTGCTAAGGAACAGATGATTTTTATTATGTCCTGATATGTAAAACCATATAATTCTAAGAGGGTGTACTTTCTTTTTCACACCACTGTATCTCTTGAAAAAGGGGTCATTTACTTAACCCTTTCACCAAAGCGTATAAGCCTGTGAGCCACTTTCAAGGCATGACCATAATATCGCAGGTCCTAACACTAACTGATTAACATTCTTATTTACCTCTATAATTAGAGGAAGGATGGTCCTGGCATTGAACCTGTCGCAACCAGCTGCATGAAAACAAAACCTGCTTACTTGGACAGTGGGGAGGGGCAAGCTTTAAACCCTGGATGGGAGGAACCACTAACCTCCAAAACAGCTGAGACCCGCTGGACAAAGTTAACAAACACATAGATACCCAGCAAGCTCTCAGAAACCCCCCAAAATTACCACAATATATAATATATATATATGTATATGTGTCAAACGGATGCTGCTCTGGACTTCTTTGTTTCTTGTTTTATACAATGACCAGATAAAACCTTCCTCTCACATTCCCATAAAGATGTTGGCATAACTTGGTGCGAACCTGAAGCCCATCGCCGTTCCACAGACCTGTAAAAAGTAGCCATCTTTGAAGCAGAAATAGTTATGCTCCAATATATAAAGGATGGCATCCAAAAGGAAGTCTATTAGGTGCCTTGGTAATTCAGGATCTTGTTCGAGTATTCTCTCAATTGCTGTACAACCCAATTGGTGCTCTATGACAGTATATAGAGATGTTACATCACAAGTCCCCCAGATGTATTGTGGTTGCCAGCTAATATCCTTGATTGCTTCAAACACGTGAGTTGTATCTCTAAGATAGGATGGTAATTTGGAGACATATTTCTGTAAAAAGAAATCTATATATTGGGATATCTATATAATAGGAATTGTCCATCACAACAATTCCTCCACCCTTGTCTGCTGATTTTATTACAATTTCTTTATTGGACTCTAATTTCCTAATGCACTCTTTTCTTGTTTAGAAAGGTTACTCATTTTACTCGTTTGCAGCTGTTAGCTCTAAATCCTCAATAACCATTTTGGGAAAAGTATCTACGACATTTCCTCTACAAAAATTAGGATTAAAAATTGAGGTTGTTCTGAAAAGGGAATGGGTAAATTAAGCATTTGGTTCGCTCTCTATACTGTTTCTGTTACGACAGTTGCACTAACTGTTGATCTTACGATATTAAGGGTCATCTCACTGGATCTTTCATAAAGATTTTTTTCAATGTTAGCTTTCTCACGAATTTATGCACATCAATACAGTATAAAGATTAAATGCATTCGGTCCCTTAGTCGGAGAAAATGATAGCCTTTTACTTAACACCCCTTTCTCTACATCTATTAATGCATATTTACTCATATTAAAAATATTATTATAAGTTGCATTTAATCTTGATTTTCCAGAGCTGTTTCCCCCCCCCCCCCCACTTTTTCCTCTGAGTCGTCTTCTCTTTTTATTCGTGCTGTCCACCTATCCTCTCCGTCTCCCAGTCGGACTCTGGTCTCTTGTCTCGCCTGCTGTCCTCCCTCTCTCCATCCGTCATAAAGGAAAATATCTTCTACTAATAGCAGGCTCTGGAGATCTCTGTCTTCCCCTCGTTTCTTGTTCAGAATGCCGATATCCATATTGATCCGGGGTATAATACCATTCTCTATCATAATTTCATCCCATGGTCTATAGGAATCTTGAGTTCTATAGTTATCTTGATAATGTACTCTAGTATTCTTATCAAATGGACCTCTTTTATTATAAAAATTGTCACCTTTTTGATTCCTATTTGGCTCCTGCTTAAAATTTTTTAAATGCACTGTTCTAATTTCTTTCCTGTGAAAGGACATACACTGGCGACACACTTTATTCGAGCTCGGCTAGTCCCACGAATTCGGGTATACCCGGGTGTATTGAGGTTTGTGACTGTTTTCTGCCCGAGTGCATTGGGTTATTTTCCAGGCAGGGATTGAAGCATTTTATTCCCGCTGGCTGCAATACTGCACAGTATATATATATATATACTGCATTACAATTCATGAATTTATGCCATCTGGTAGACACGCGAAGCATTGCAGCCTATTAAATCCTAATCATTATCATTTAACAGATCAGCCGCCCGTCAGCCAGGCATGAACCCAGGCTGGGAAGGCAAACAACGGGGCTTGTCAGAGGTGAGGAGCGGCGCATTCCAGGTATCTGCCAGGTACATACTGGGTATTTGCTCGAATAAAGTGTGTCGGTGCAGTATCCCCTTTCTTCCCATTATCTTTATCAGAATTTTTTTAGAAAACATCTCCTCATTAGTGGTACCTGTACTCAATGTTTCCCAATTTCGTTGACAGTTGGTTTTATAATCCTTTCTATCTCGTGTCAATTTTTTATGATTCACTATGATTACTTCTTTTTCAACTTTTTTTTTTTTACTGAGCACTGATTTGTGAAGACCAGCGCCAAGGAGGACAATTTTCTCTGTAAGGACCAATGTATGATCTGAACAATCCTGGTGACCTCCTGGCCACAGGACTTCAACTTTTGGAGGTTGTCACTGAATACACCCGCATATACACATACATTTCCCTATTTGTGTTTGTATTGATATATTATCACTATTACTGTATTTACGTTGTATACACTTTTTTGTATCACAGTATTTGGGGTAAAGCGCTGAGGTTGTGCTTTTTTCCATTATGTTCTTTTTTTTTACATATACTGTATCTGCGCTCCCCGGAAAGCCTGGACTTCTGAGAACAATGGGACTGAGAAAGCAACCCACAAAAGGGGTTTGAGCTGCAAACCACGTTTCTTTTTCAAATAGCACTTCACTATTTGTATGCAATTATCTGCACATTTTATTTTCACTGAAATAATTAAGATGATCACTTTTATGTTATATTTCCTTTCTTATTTCAAGAAATAGCACGGATTTGATTTAAGCGCCACTGAGGATAACATTTCCGTTTAATTAATGGGGCCTTTCCATCTTCATAAACAACTTACAAAGGTACCCGGCTTCCTGAAACAAAAATAATCACACTAAATGAAATAAGAACAATTCTGCTACATTCGGGATCCTTCACAAATATTGCTCCTTTTAATTTATTACTTTCTCCACCTGTTATATTACTTTGGGACAACTGGTGAGTTTATGGGTTAATGTCCCTCAGGGCTGGCGTGATGGCGGTGCCGTCGGTGCCCCTGCACCAAGCTCCATGGTTACAAAGACCCGCACTTTTTCCACAACAATTAAACTGATTGCCGAGAGAGAGCATGGGGTCTCTGTAACTCTTTTACCTCCTCCTTCGGCATCTCTTACTACAGGGTCTCTCATCATGGCGCCACGATGTCAAATGGCGTTTTGTCAACATGACAACTGGGCGTCGCTTGACATCCTGACCCCATGTGGCATCACTTTGCTATGACGTGAAATTCTGTGGCGCTACATTGCCATGACAATGTGACTCCAAGTTGCGTCCCTGTGCCGCGTGACATCTCACTGTCATGGCGACGCAGCATCCTTTGGATGAGGGACCCTGCAGGAAGACATGCAGATAAAGGAGAAGGTAAGAGGCCCCGCACCCCATGTCCTGCACCGAGCCCCACAATATTCCTTGCCGGCCCTGATGGCCCTAATGGGTTAGCTGTGTGGGCTCACCCAGGGTAATGCCACCATCACATGGTAAAGAGGGACATGGCACAGGGTAAAGAAGTCACGCCCACTTTATGTCTGGTGATCAATGATGTCACCGGCAAGGTATATATAGTGAGCCCGAAGGTTCTAGAACTCATGTTTCTTGGAATGACAGTTGGAGGGGCCTCACAGTTGGTAATGTAAATATGTTTAACTGTATAGTGATACTGACCCTGTTTGTTATTTTACAGTTAGGGAAAGTGTCCCGTCCTGTTAGTGTCCAAAAATATCTATATCAAAAATGTAAAAGAGTGAAATGATCCCACAGTACAATCAATGCTACACCAGACTAACTAGACATGTCGGAAAGGACGTGTGGCAACAAAATTAACAATTGCGACATGTAACTGGAATCTAAATAGTTACATTATTTGAATGTATTCCATCTGCAGAGGACATAAGAAGAAAAACAGGTGTAAGGACACCTATAAGCAATAACAGGCACAGTGACGAGGGAGACCTACATGTCTGACACCTACATGTCTGACACCTACATGTCTGACTAGATAAAATGCTAAATAAAAATAGATATTTGCAATGACTGTATCAGAAAATGTCTAATCGGAAACATAGCCAGCTATAACATAAAACCAAATACTATAGCGGGGAGCCGTGCTCTGATTCATACAGCAAGAGCACCAATATCAATGGCTATATTCGGCCCATCCGGGATTTGTGTTTTTAGCCTATAAATCCAAACAATGTCCCATTGGGCAAGCCTAAGGAGTCAGTCTCCTCTTGTCCAATTGGGCTCTATATATTCTATAGCCCTTTATATAGGGCCCGTAGGATTGCCATTAGGAGCTAGATGGAAGTGTTCAGACACACTGTGAGTTAAAACTTGTTTTTTTTTATGTTTCCAATGTGCTCCAATAGGCGGACTCGTAAAGGCCTCATAGTCCGTCCTACATGTTGGATCCCACAAGGGCGCACCGAAAGATATACCACCAAAGTCATTCCACAGTTCAAATGTGGTTTCATTTTGAAACTTTCCCCTGTGATATGGAAGTCAGAATGTTGCCTATCCATAGAGCCAAACGCACGGGCCATACACACCACACATTGATAGGAGCCTGATGGCTTCTGTAACCTATTTGGAGCAGCATCTTTTCTCCATGTCCTGAGCACACTTTGTGCTCATGTTGCTTTCAGGTCTGGTGCCTTCTTGAAAATGGCTTTCGGGTAATCTGGAATATTGTTTCTCAGAATAGGGTCTCCCATTTGGATGTGCCAGTGTCACTTCAGATGTGTAGGATTTGGGGGGGGGGGGCAAAAAGAAGGGTGCAGAGAGACGCTAATTGTGAAACATCTCTTTATAATATGTAACCCCTTCCCAATTCCTCCTGCTGACACCCCCCATGGTGCATGCTGGCAAGTTCCATGGTTTTACTCTTTATTGCCTTAATACAGGGGTGCTCAACTCCAGTCCTCAAGACCCCCCAACAAGTTAGGTTTTAAGGATATCTCTGCTTCAGCACAGGGGGGACTTAATCAGTGTCTCGGTCTTCGACTGAACCACCTGTGCTGAAGCAGGGATCTTCTTAAAAACTGGCCTGTTGGGGGTCTCAAGGCCTGCAGTGGAGCCCCCCTCCTGCCTTAAAACATAGACTCCTACATGTTTATTTTCATATGCATATACCTACAGTATGGTTGTCTGATTAGAGCATTAAAGCTGCTATAGCTAACCCCTGAATGCCAGTACTTTGTATGTGCCTGCGTCATTAAGCAAGGTTTTTTTTACAGGAAAGGTCACCTTAGCTGATACATTGAGAGGATACTGGGCATCTGATGATATAAAGAGCGTAGAATGAGCATGTGAGAGATCCGGTGACACCGCCTGCAAGAAGATTAAAGAACAGCTTAGATCTTTTTCCCAGCAGCTCTGCACCAATCTCTGTGACATTACATGAATAAATAATCCAGCAAGAGGATGATTAGGTTCCCTGTGCCGGCTGGAAATTGCTTTTGTGCAGAAATGACATGCTGCGTTAGGGAACGGGACTCGAAATCACTAACTGGAGGATTCCAATCTCACCATCAACTCCATTCTCAAATATAGCAGCAATTTCCCATGCAATGTACAGAAATTTCAGTCGTTTTAAGTGGTGCACTTAAAGAAAGGTTGAGGCGCACGATTCATATTCCCCACGGGCCCTACCTAATTTGTGAATTAAAAGCAACTTGTTCATTGCACTTAGGAGTTGGACTCTAAAATAATGTTAAAACATAATGTATTAATATACCTAAAAGTCACTAGGTCCCTTTAAATCACTGCAATACAATACCTCCCTTATAAGAATCACACATAACATTGGTATATTTCCCAATTAAAAGTGCATAGAATATAAGATCAAAACACATCTAACTTTCCATATCTTTCTGCAGGTGGGCTCAACTACAGTACTCAAGCCGCCCCCCCCCCCCCCCCCACAACAGGTCAGGTTTTCAGGATATTCTTGCTTCAGCACAGGTGGCTCAATCAGTCCCAACTTCAGCACAGATGGCTCAATCAGAGGCTCAGTTGTTGGCTGAGCCAGCTATGCTGAAGCTGGGATATCCTGAAAACCTGACCTGTTGGGGGAGGTTTGAGGACTGGAGTTGAGCCCCCTGTCTTAGTGTACATAAAAAAGGCAGGTTGGCGTTCTGCAGCCAGCTGACTGGTTCTATCCGTCACACACTCTGACGCCAGTACAGTGTCACCCGACAAGCTCAGGCAGAGATTACCTGTTTATTACACAGTGCCTCTATTATCAGCCATGGAGTTTCAGTCTGGTTTTTTTTTTTTTTTTCAACATTCTGTTTATTGGTTTTTCAGAATATAACATACAGTTGTCACATGAGTGCCGTAAAAAGCGTTCCGTGGGACATACACCATTCATACAGACATGGGGAAGGGAAGACAAGAAGGTATTGGGATAGGATATTGGGGGGGGGGGGGGGGGGGGAAGGGGGGGGTGTGAGGAGGTATCTCTAGTGTTCAATATTCTCCGCTCCTATTCAGATGATCTAGGATCACGCCCATCTTTGTCTTCGTGGCACCGGGTAGTGTGGAGGAGGGTATCCAACCTTACCTGTTTATTACACAGTGCCTTTATTATCAGCCATGGAGTTTCAGTCTGGTTTTAATGATAAGAAGTTCACCACCTTTAAACAAGACCATCAAAAACATAATGCCAGTAAACCTACACAATATATATATATATATATATATATATATATATATATATATATATATATATATATATATATATATATATTCAATCTCTATATGACAGGTATACTAAAAAACTGAATAAAAATAGGGAAAGTTATCTGTAAAGAAATATATATATATATATATTCCCTATTTTTATTCAGTATATATATATATATATATATATATATATATATATAAACACAAACATAACCGCATCAAAAATCAATATAATGTGAATATGATCAAAAAGCCACAAATATACCAAAATAACTGTAAATGGCGGTGCTGTGAGAAAACAATATATTGAAACACAATAAAGACAAAGAAATCCCAGAACAAGCACTCTGATCACATAAATGTATAATAACAAAAAAAAATAACATTATTGATAATGGATAAAGATAGCAATTGAAACAAAGAGAAAAATAATAACATACATATAAAAACAAACGGGGATAACACCTCAAATCACTGTCACAAAATGTGTAATAACCCCAAACTAATGGCAATCCTAGTTGTAAAATGGAAAAGCGGAGAGAGGATCCTAACAGTCACAGCGGGAATCCAAAGATCCGCTTAAAAAGCCACAGGAGGGGTAAATGGTGATGAGGTAGAAAGATGGAACCAAAGGTACACCTCAATATTGCCTCAAAAAGGAGGACATGCTCAAAATGAGGGCAACCTGAGCATCAGTATTAACATAAAAGACAGAACATGGAAGGTAAAATAAACCACACAAAGCAATCTAACCGCACATGGAGTATGAGATACAAATCAAAACACACACCCCCCTAATGGAAGGTGCAGGAAAACTATTGATTAAGGTAATGAAAACCATACCATGAAGGATAGGAGAAATAAAGCGTAATCTCACACAGTTACACGACCCCCCACCCCCCCCCCCAAAAAAAAACATGTGCTGATAGCACTACACATGTGACCAAATGGAAGGGAAGAGCGGAGTGAAGGAATGCATCTGAGGAATGGAAATCCTGCTCCCAGTATGATGATGACAAATCTGAATGCAGGGTAGTTGTAGGAAATAAGGAGTATACAAGGTGGAAAAATGTTCCAAATAAAAGTCAAAATTCATATCACCATTCAATCTCCTACGCCTCTGCTCCAGGATTCCTTCCAAAGTGCTGCAGGAGCACAAATGCCCGCTGCATATGTTTATATATATATATGTAATCAAAAATGAATAGACGATACCGTTTTGTGGCTAACTAAATGCTTTTATTTGTGTGAGCTTTTGAGATACACTGATCTCTTCTTCCTGTGGTGTTACAGTGTTACAATGAATAAAGCAAGCAAAGGGTTTACTTAAAAACAGTGTCTCTTGGAATGTTATCTGTGCTTGTCCCTCCCCCGTGTGTAGATGTGATTTATGGCTAGAGGTTTTAAATGGTCCCTGAATGTTAGTGATGTAAGAGTGAGTGAGTGTGTGTGTATGTAAATATAAATGAATGAAGAGCCCAAAGTGTATGCAGAGCTTTGCAAAAGATGTGTGTAGAGTGGGAGTGTATATCAATGGTGTGGGTAGGTGTGCAAATGTGAGAGAGTGTTGCATTACCAAAAGTGTGTGTAGATACTATGTGGTCCCTATTGATATATAGGGATGGAATAACATGGAGTAATTGTATGTGTAAGAGACAGATGTGTGTGCATACATATAGCACAGTATGTATAGATATGGCCTTTAGCACTCATGGGAAGAGAGTTCACTTGTGTCAGTAATGACTCATAAAAATTCGGTCTTTGTTTAGGCCACCGTGTCCCGAACAGTTGCATAAATTTGTATTCATGCAACCGTCTCTCTTTCGGTGTTTTAATATTACCTAAGACCAAGAGACACTGTTTTTAAGTAAACCCTTTGCTTGCTTTATTCATTGCAACACCGCCGGAAGAAGAGAAGTGTATCTCGAAAGCTCACACAAATAAAAGCATTTCGTTAGCCACAGAACGGTATCGTCTATTCATTTTTGATTATTGAAGCTCGGCTAACACGGTACTGATACACACACACATACATACATACATACATACATACGTATATATATATATCTATATAGATATATATATATACGTATGTATGTATGTGTGTGTGTATCAGTACCGTGTTAGCCGAGCTTCAATAATCAAAAATGAATAGACGATACCGTTCTGTGGCTAACGAAATGCTTTTATTTGTGTGAGCTTTCGAGATACACTTCTCTTCTTCCGGCGGTGTTGCAATGAATAAAGCAAGCAAAGGGTTTACTTAAAAACAGTGTCTCTTGGTCTTAGGTAATATTAAAACACCGAAAGAGAGACGGTGTATATATATATATAGCAACTGTAAATATTACTGTATGTTCATTTGCATGTCTTAGACAGGTCTGCAACCTTGCAGACCTGTCTAAGACATGCAAATGAACATACAGTAATATTTACAGTTGCTTTATGCTTTACTGTGGAGGGTTTTTGTCACTTTTTTTACCCACCATAACCTTAATAATTGTGGTATATATATATATATATATATATATATATATATATACCACAATTATTAAGGTTATGGTGGGTAAAAAAAAAAAGCTGTGTGTGCTGTGCACGCGCATAGTAAGTGAAACTTCTTTGACTTTTGTCACAGAAATTGTGTTTGTGATGTTTTAATTAAAAATCAAAATACAATTTCTTTGACAAAATGCAAATAAATTTGGACTTAGAATGTGCGTGCTCGGCACACATCCCCTGTATTAGCTATTTGCACTAAGCGTGAATTCCTCGTGCGTGTGACTGTGTGTGTGTGCGTGTGACTGTGTGTGTGTGCGTGTGACTGTGTGTGTGTGCGTGTGACTGTGTGTGTGTGCTTGTGACTGTGTGTGTGTACGTGTGCGCGTGTGACTGTGTAGTGTGCGCGTGTGACTGTGTGTGTGTGCGTGTGTGATGTATGCGCACCCATCCTGCACCTTGCATATGCCCCTGCACCTCGCATATGCCCCTGCACCTCGCATCACCCCCCTGCACCTCGCATCACCCCCCTGCACCTCGCATATGCCCCTGCACCTCGCATCACCCCCTGCACCTCGCATCACCCCCCTGCACCTCGCATCACCCTCCTGCACCTCGCATCAAACCCCTGCACCTCGCATCAAACCCCTGCACCTCGCATCAAACCCCTGCACCTCGCATCAACCCCCTGCACCTCACATCATCTCCCTGCACCTCACATCACCTTACATCATCTCCCTGCACCTCACATCACCCCCTGCACCTCACATCACCTCCCTGCACCTTACATCACCCCCCTGCACCTCACATCACCTCCCTGCACCTTACATCACCCCCCTGCACCTCACACCACCTCCCTGCACCTCACATCACCCCCCTCCACCTCACATCACCCCCCCCCACCTCACATCACCCCCCCCCACCTCACATCACCCCCCCTGCATCTCACATCACCCCCCCTGCATCTCACATCACCCCCCCTGCATCTCACATCACCCCCCTTCACCTCCTCACATCACCCCCCTTCACCTCCTCACATCACCCCCCTTCACCTCCTCACATCACCCCCCTTCACCTCCTCACATCACCCCCCCTTCACCTCCTCACATCACCCCCCCTTCACCTCCTCACATCACCCCCCCTTCACCTCCTCACATCCCCCCCCTTCACCTCCTCACATCACCCCCCTTCACCTCCTCACATCACCCCCCTTCACCTCCTCACATCACCCCCCTTCACCTCCTCACATCACCCCCCTTCACCTCCTCACATCACCCCCATTCACCTCCTCACATCACCCCCCCTTCACCTCCTCACATCACCCCCCCTTCACCTCCTCACATCACCCCCTTCACCTCCTCACATCACCCCCCTTCACCTCCTCACATCACCCCCCTTCACCTCCTCACATCACCCCCCTTCACCTCCTCACATCACCCCCCTTCACCTCCTCACATCACCCCCCCTTCACCTCCTCACATCACCCCCCCTTCACCTCCTCACATCACCCCCCTTCACCTCCTCACATCACCCCCCTTCACCTCCTCACCTGCACCTCCCCTCACCCCCTGCACCTCCGATCACCCCCTGCACCTGCGAGCACGGCGGCAGAGCAGTGTGGTAGGAGGAGGGATGGGCACAGGTTGTGTTGCCCCGCAGTGCCGGGGATTAGGGCCGGCACATACGGCGAGGAGGCCCATGTGAGTGTGATGCCCCCCCCCCCGGGGAAGAACACCATGATGCCGGTGGGGGGGTATGGGGGGAGGAATAGAGGGGGTAATTGGGGGGAGAGGGGTTGGGGAAGGTAGAGACGCGGCCGCACCGGGCCCGCCGTATGCGTGGGAAGCGGCGCGCTCAAAACCCCCCGCTTCCCACTTTACCCGAGCAGGAGCCAGGAGTCACTGGCGCCATCGCGCATGCGCGGCACTAGGCAGCGGGCGGGGAACGGCGGCCGTTATGAGCGGCGCCGCGGCTATCGCCGCCGCCGCCGCATGTCAGCGGCTGTGTGGGGGGTGCAGTGGCCATTAGGAGCGGCGCCGGCGGCTATCGCCGCCGCCACCGCCGCATCTGATTTGTGGAGCGGGTGTGATGTCAGTGTTGGGGTCGGGCTGAGCCAGAACACAGCCCGGCCTCAACTGCCAGCACTGACGTCACATCCGTTTCATTTCTGTCTCCACAATTCTTTTTTGCCCCATCACGAATGAGGTGCCACTAAGGAAGTTTCACTTCAAAAAGTATATATATTTGTAACGGGTTTCCCCCCCCCCCAATCTCACATTGGCCCAGGTAGTCTAACCAGTCCCCATTACGTGTTCGTGTCTGGTGGTGCACCTATAGGCAACAGGGCTCCTGAGTCTCCCGCTTGATGGTATTAGGGGATGTCATCCAGACAGGCAGCTGAGATAGTGTGTGCGAGTCCTACCTATATCCAGTGCAGCGCCTCCACCTCATCAGGATCTGTGCTTCCGCAGGGAGATGGTCCTGGTGAGGGACTCCTCCTTGGTGGTGCCATCCACTGCTGAGTAACTTCACACTCACACAGTGGAGGTATATTCGAACAGGGCATCTTTATTGATGGTTGATATGGGCAAGCTGCCCCTCACAGATAACAGCTCAGCCACTCATCTCTTTGTTGCACTCTCTTAGGAAGGTCCCTTCTCTAATAGATCTGCTTTCCACCTATCCTCTCAAAGAGATTCCCCAGCTTCTCTGGCTGCTGTAAGCTCCTCTCTTGAGCTGCTTTGTCTCTCTCAGCTCCTCTAACTCTGCTGCGTATGCTCACTGACTCACAGCTAGCAGGAGACACTGCAACATTGTTGCAGACCTTCACGTGCCTCTCAGTGAACAGAGCAGCACAACAACAGGAAACTGAACTCCTAACTTTAGGCAGTGCTGTGTCTTATATCACCCCCCAGAGAACAAACATGCTCTGTATCACTAAGTGGGAACACACTGCATGTTGTCACTTCCTTTGGGGACATATGACACCTCACCAGGGTGTGAGGGCAAACCTCCATGATAACTACTGGCATTCCTGCATACTTACCAGGTTTACTGCCAGCATGAGAAAGAGATATGTACACCAATCCTAGACCTGGCTACATATATATACTGTGCTGGGTGCTCATTTGCATGTCATTTCCCAGAATCCCTTGCTGCAGTGGAAGTGCTGTTTGCTGGGTGATAATGGTGAAAGACAGGGTTGCAGACCTGTCTAAGACATGCAAATGAATATACAGGAATATTTACAGTTGCTATATATATATATATATATATATATATATATATATATATATATATATATATATATCTATCTACAAAAACACAGAAAAAACAGGCGCATTCATAGCGTAAAATTGTATAATAATAAATTTATGGAATAAGGGATAAAAATACACACTCACAAACAAAGCTGAATAAAATGCATTTTTGAGTACAACTCTGCCCATTCAGACGCAGGAACCCAAGGAGAAGGACTTCGGTGTGATGTCCGCGGTGTGTCTTGCCACAATAGCCCCTCTATGTCCTGGCAGGGACCGAAAACCACGAGGGACGCCGCCTTCCCCTAGCTCCGGCGCTACTCAGAGCATACACTGAATCAAGCCTCGCGTGAGCTCGATGACGTCAGCGAAGTTTCAGCCGGAGAGAGTTCACAGTGTAAACAGGGACTTGAATGTCTGAATGGCTGGTAGCAAAATGCTAGCAACGCAGCACAAGTACAATATATGCAGATGAGTGTCAGTATAAAATATACAAACTGGACAGTAAGCTCCACAGCTATCTCTACGCGTTTCGTCTCGAACGAGACTTCATCAGGAGTTAATAGCATAGGCATTGAACACAGTTATATAGTACATAAGACCAATCAGAGCATAGAAGACAGAGGATTAGTAATGAGATACACATGATGAGTATTGGGGTTGGATTAACCCCCATATATGCCAAAGCACACATAGATACGGATTCACAGTTTTAATCCTAAGGACCAAATATATTATTACATATAGTATTAAGCGCTTCAACTAGTGTATTAAATATATATCACAATTGTAAAACATTACTCCTGATGAAGTCTCGTTCGAGACGAAACGCGTAGAGATAGCTGTAGAGCTTACTGTCCAGTTTGTATATTTTATACTGACACTCATCTGCATATATTGTACTTGTGCTGCGTTGCTAGCATTTTGCTACCAGCCATTCAAGTCCCTGTTTACACTGTGAACTCTCTCCGGCTGAAACCTCGCTGACGTCATCGAGCTCACGCGAGGCTTGATTCAGTGTATGCTCTGAGTAGCGCTGGAGCTAGGGGAAGGCGGCGTCCCTCGTGGTTTTCGTGGTTTTCGGTCCCTGCCAGGACATAGAGGGGCTATTGTGGCAAGACACACCGCGGACATCACACCGAAATCCTTCTCCTTGGGTTCCTGCGTCTGAATGGGCAGAGTTGTACTCAAAAATGCATTTTATTCAGCTTTGTTTGTGAGTGTGTATTTTTATCCCTTATTCCATAAATTTATTATTATACAATTTTACGCTATGAATGCGCCTGTTTTTTCTGTGTTTTTGTAGATATCTTCAAGGAAGTGATGTTCCCTTCATTCGGGCTGCAGAGACTCTTTTGGATAGCAATTGGAATATCTTGGGATTTGTATATTTTTTATATATTTTTCTGGACATTTTCTTTTTTGGTGTATTTTATATGCATTTTATTGGTTTATTACATTAATTTTTATTCTATCCACTGTGCTTAGCATAGGTTTTTTATTCATATCTTTATTATTTATTTTATCTTTATATTTATTTTTCTATTTTATAGAGATATTATATAGTGATAGGTTGGCGCTAATATTTTTTCTCTTGTTGTGTTATCTGTATACTTTTTATTGGCTGCCCCTGCTCTGTATAATATATCTCTATACATTGTTTAGCTACAGTAGTACCACTATATATCCACCATGATGAAAAATTGTGAAGAGAGACTAGCTAGAAGACAGAGGATTACATTTAATGTAGATGTCATACCGGTTTCTGAAAGAGAGAAGGATGTTGATTTAAAAAACAATTTTGATGTATTGGAAAAATTGACCAAGGATGAAATGCGTCATTGGTTAGACTTGCTTTCTCTACAAAATTATCTAGAGAAAAACATTATTCCTAGAGGGCTTAGAATTTCTAAGAAACCAACTTTTGAAACAGATGATGAATTCTCCAGAAATTGGAATGAGGCACTGGAAACTTGCTCGGTCTCTTTAATGAAAATGTTGATCACATATAGAAAGGACAAATTAAAGACTCTGAAAAAAGAGATAGAGGAGATCCAGTGCTCCATTAAACCTTTTGAAAATTCAGAGGAATTTGTAGTATTAGATGAGGCTGTAAACAAAAGGGTTATTAAATTTGAAGATGAAATAGTGGAGAGAAAGAGAAATAAATATGCAAGAGACAAGGATGATTACGCAAATGACAGAGTGAGGGACTGGAGAAAAAAAGGTGACTACTATAAATCTGGTAATTATGGGAAATCCAATAGATCAAAATATAGAAGTAACAGCAGGGATTATAATAGATATAGATCAAGATCATGTGAAAAGATTACGAAAACAAGTTCTCAGGATAATTCTAAATCTAAGTCCATTCCTGGAGAAAAAGCTATGGCAAGATCTAAAGATCATTCACCTGAACCCACAGTTTCTATCATTAACTGTCCAGTCTCCAATAAATTTTCTCCACTGCGTCATCTAGAATTAGTATCTACTAATAGTGACCTATCTATGAAAAGTCAAAATGAAGGATCAAAACCAAAAACTAGGTCGAATCTGGAACCAGTGGATTTTTCACCTAAAAATAAAACATCTCCTTCTGTTATTTCTTTTTTAGAGAAAGGATACCAACACCCGCCCATCGACAAAGGGAGAAAATATCCCCTATGGGACAAACAGGAGTCAGCCCAGAATTCCCAAAGGAGAAAAAGAGATTCAGAGGGATCAGAGGAGGAAAAAAGAGACAAAGAAAGAAGGAGAAGAGACTAATGGTGGCCGCGCCAGTGAAGTATGGTATCTATAATTTATCCACACACGAACTTACACCCTATCATATCTCATTGTTAGCAAAAGGTCTCTCGTTTTCACCTAGCAGTTTACCTAATCAGTTTGAGCTGTTTGTGGATCTTAACAGGTTCATACGCAAGCTCACACTGATGAGACATTTTTCATTTAAAAATAGAGAGTCAGTAGACATTATACAGTAGATACCAACTTTAATACACAGGAACAAGTATGCATTCGTGCACTTACTTCTATTCTTGCAGAGAATGACATTATAGAGAATTTTTCTACTAGTACACAAATCAATTATATGTGTGATTCAATTTTACCACACAACTTTACTACCCATTCTGAACCAGACTTGACTGGGAAGCCGATATTTGATCAGGCGTCCCAGCCCAGCCTCCTGAACCGTTGTGGGGAATCTTCCCAGCAGTTGGTTCGGGATTCGGATCTGGCCATGGACTTCAAGCACTCACCCTTTCATCCTGTTTCTACTTATTTTCCCTACCATTCTAAGGGGAACTTCATTGATACCTTCTACACCATTGTTCTGAAGGACCTTGAACAGCTATGTCAGAATAATACTCATCTGACACAAAGGAATCTGAGCAGGGAGGAAGAATTGGCTTTGAAAAACCTTAAAGATAACACCAATATTGTTGTAAGACAAGCTGACAAAGGCGGGGCTATCGTCTTGCAGGATAGACAGGACTATGTGTCCGAAGCGGCCCGCCTCTTAATGGACAGCTCGTCCTATCGTATACTGGACCAAGATCCAGTTGTAGATTTTCAGTTGGCCTATCAAACACTCATTCACGATGCACTTAGTATGGGTATTATCACTAAAGTAGAGAGCACCTTTTTGTTTATTAGACACCCTAGAACACCTGTTTTCTATCATTTGCCCAAACTGCACAAAGACACTACACATCCTCCTGGGAGACCCATCATCTCGGGGGTGGGATCAATGACGTCGAACGTGTCCCAATATGTCGATTATTTCCTTCAACCGTATGTGAAATTGTTACCATCTTACATTAAGGACACGTTGCACGTCATTGACTCCACCTCTGAGATCATTTGGAAAGACACATTTTGTTGGGCTACATGTGATGTATGTTCTCTTTACACCTGCATAGATCACATTAAGGGCCTAGAAGCCATTAATCATTTTCTATCATCAGATTCAAATTTACACGTGTCACAAAAAGATTTTATTTTATCCTGTATTAGGTTTATTTTGACACATAACTATTTCACTTTTGATGGTACTTTTTATTTGCAGACCTGTGGAACGGCCATGGGTACCAGATTTGCTCCCAGTTATGCGAACCTCTTCATGGGGTTGTGGGAGAACCTCCATGTTTGGGGCAATGCACGGCTGGTGGCTGGTCTGGTGTTCTATGGTCGTTTCATAGATGACATTATTATTATTTGGGATGGTGATAAGGGCCAACTGAAAGATATACTGGAATCATTCAATGACAACAATATGGGGCTTAAATTTACCCACACCATACATCCAGATACGGTGGTATTTTTAGATCTTGAGCTGTTCATTGATAGGTCGGACATGAGGATACATAGTAAAACACACTTTAAACCTGTCTCCACCAATGGGTACCTGCAATACGGTAGCAACCACTACAAAAAGTGGTTGAACAACATCCCCAGAAGCCAATTCTTTAGGATTCGCCGTAATTGTTCCCTTAACTCGGATTTCTGTGATCAAGGAGAAACCTTAATCAATAAGTTTCTCCAAAAGGGGTATGATGGAACGGTGGTGCAGAGGGCGTTTGATGACGCTCAAAGTATTGATAGGAGTGCTCTACTCAAGAGGTCCAGGACCAGATCTGATCATGCTGGCCTTGATCCAGCGGTGGACAGATCTAGCGGGAATCCTTTGCATTCTTTTCCTAAGTTCATTACTAAGTACAATAGACTGGCCTACCAGGTCAAACATATTATCAATAGGCACTGGAACATTATTCAAAATTATCCTATTTTAGGTCCCAGGGTGCCAACACGAGCTCCTATTGTTTTTAAAAAAGCAAGATGCCTAAAGACCATGATTGCCCCAAGTAGACTTAAGCCCACCATTAAACCACCACCCCTAACATCTAAAAAGGGTAACTTTTCCTGTGGTAGAACTAGGTGTATCACTTGTGGGCATCTAAGTAAAATTAACACCTTTAAATCCTTTTCTAACGGCTCTGAACATGAAATCAAACATCATATTAATTGTCTTAGTACTTACATTATATATCTTATTTCCTGTCGTTGCGGCCTACAATATGTGGGCCGCACGTCTAGGACGATTAGTACTAGATTTCTTGAGCATCGTAGAAATGTCAAATATGGCCTTCAGTCGCACTATCTATCACGACATTTTGATACTATGCATAATAAGGATCCCTGCTCTCTGTCCATCTTTGGTATCGAGGCCATCTCACCTTCCCTCTCGGAGGGTGATAGGTTCAAAAAATTGTGTGTCAGGGAGACCTACTGGATATATGTACTTGGTACATTGGTTCCGGGGGGTCTCAATGACACAATAGATATCAGTACAGTAGTTTAGTTACATCATTTTGTCTACTGTGAGGTGTGGTGCTTAGCAGGGAGGTCTGGTTTGAATGATTTATTTCGTTCCCTCCGTGTGGGCACCATTACACCACAGTGGCTCAGTATTTTTATATTCATATACCAAATCATTTGCTCATTCTTAACTTGGTCTAATCTACATCATTTATATGGGTACCATTGACTTTGCTTGCGTGACCACCATTGGTCCAGTATCCTTCATTGTTCACATTTTTCATTACAATTATTTTCATTACATTCATTTTTATTTTTATTTGACATTTTTTATTTACATTTTTTCATTTTTATTTTTATTTATATTTTCACCTTCATTCATACATTTTTTATTTCTCATCTACACACTTCTTTTCCCTCCCCTGTCTCCTTTCCCTTTTTATATATTATATATTATATATATATTTTTATATTCATTTTTCTACACATTTTCAGCTTTTTTGTTAGCTCCTTTGTCTTATATATTTTTTGCACCTGGGTCCCTCTGAGTCTCTTTAATACCTACCTTGTCTCCTTCTACATTTAGTGGTTATTCAGCTATCTCTTTATACTTAGGGTTTTGTTTACCATGTATTGACATCTGTTTCTTGTATTATATGTATTATATATATGTTACTATGCAAGTTATCTACCAATGACATTTTATTTAATCTTTTTGGTTAACCTTTTTGGCTAACTTGTGTGTTTAATTTTTGTTTTACAATTGTGATGTATATTTAATACACTAGTTGAAGCGCTTAATACTATATGTAATAATATATTTGGTCCTTAGGATTAAAACTGTGAATCCGTATCTATGTGTGCTTTGGCATATATGGGGGTTAATCCAACCCCAATACTCATCATGTGTATCTCATTACTAATCCTCTGTCTTCTATGCTCTGATTGGTCTTATGTACTATATAACTGTGTTCAATGCCTATGCTATTAACTCCTGATGAAGTCTCGTTCGAGACGAAACGCGTAGAGATAGCTGTGGAGCTTACTGTCCAGTTTGTATATTTTATACTGACACTCATCTGCATATATTGTACTTGTGCTGCGTTGCTAGCATTTTGCTACCAGCCATTCAGACATTCAAGTCCCTGTTTACACTGTGAACTCTCTCCGGCTGAAACCTCGCTGACGTCATCGAGCTCACGCGAGGCTTGATTCAGTGTATACTCTGAGTAGCGCCGGAGCTAAGGGAAGGCGGCGTCCCTCGTGGTTTTCGGTCCCTGCCAGGACATAGAGGGGCTATAGTGGCAAGACACACCGCGGACATCACACCGAAGTCCTTCTCCTTGGGTTCCTGCATCTGAACGGGCTGAGTTGTACTCAAAAATGCATTTTATTCAGCTTTGTTTGTGAGTGTGTATTTTTATCCCTTATTCCATAAATTTATTATTATACAATTTTACGCTATGAATGCGCCTGTTTTTTCTGTGTTTTTGTAGATATCTTCAAGGAAGTGATGTTCCCTTCATTCGGGCTGCAGAGACTCTTTTGGATAGCAATTGGAATATCTTGGGATTTGTATATTTTTTATATATTTTTCTGGACATTTTCTTTTTTGGTGTATTTTATATGCATTTTATTGGTTTATTACATTAATTTTTATTCTATCCACTGTGCTTAGCATAGGTTTTTTATTCATATCTTTATTATTTATTTTATCTTTATATTTATTTTTCTATTTTATAGAGATATTATATAGTAATAGGTTGGCGCTAATATTTTTTCTCTTGTTGTGATATATATATATATATATATATATATATATATATATATATATATATATATATATATCTACACACACACATACATACACACACACTGAATTAAAAAAAAAATATATATATATATATATGTAGCCCTGGTAAGAAATTGGGCTATAGGTCTTTCCTCCTTCTGTTTAAGTCCTGGTAACGGCAGGCTGCCAGAAGTTATCATCGGTTTCCCCCACTTCAAGCACTGCTCTGAGTGGTGGAGGTAGGCCACCTGACCCTGTGTCTAAGGCAAGAGACACAGGGGAGGGGCCTGCTGATATCATAAAGAGCAGTGCACTGCCTATTTAGTCAGAGTCTGCTGTCACACACAAGTGTTAGTCTGTTCAGAGAGTGAGAGCAGTGTGGCACTGGCTGGTCCAGTGTGACATTAGTTAGTGTACAGTTGGAGAAGGAGCAGCCTATGAGTAGGGCTGCTAGAATACAGTGCAGTGAGGTGGACCAATGCCTCTCACCCTGTTTAGGGGGTGAGGGAAGAGCTAACCCCACCCTGGGTGCCCTTGGCCTGGGGTGGTGGCAGGGAAAGAGACCACTCTGAGGGAGAGCGGTCTGGAGGAGCTGACAACCTGTACTGGACTGAACGTACTGCTGCTGCTGTTGCTGTTATTGCTGCTACTGCTGCTGGGTGAATAAAGACCTGCTGCTTTTAAGAAAAATCAACCGTGTGAGACTGGAATCTCTCTTCCCTGTGTGGGAATTCTCTGGAAGGATTCCACCCCGCGTTCCTGGGGCTTACCAGAGATGGAGGCTCTGCACCCCTAGATGAAACGAAGGCATTCACCCCAGAAACCTGATCCTGTCATCCCCCATACCATCGCGGGAGACTCAGGCCCTCCTGTTGCCAGCAGGTATGCACCACACTCAGACATGTAGCCAGGCCCTAGTACATTGTAGGGGGGCTGATCTGCGATTGCCCCGGGGTCCATGGGCTACAGTTGGAGGCGCTGCTGAGATAAACACGACAGGTTTTCAGCGAAGCAGAACTGAAAGTGTTAGGTACACCTTCAGAGCAAGTGCTACAGAAAGTAGGGCATGTTTGCATACTAGGGGTAGTCAGGAGAGCATGGACTCTCGCACAGTACGCCCTGGGTGCCCTAAGAGGGTGTTGTAAATGTGGGTGCATGGCTATAGCTGTCCTAGTCCCTTGAGGCAGATAGTGTGAGACAACTGGGGGGGTTAGTCTGTTAACTTGTCCAGGGACCATAGCCTAGGGTCTGCACTATGAATGGCCAAAAGTAGGAGACGCCCAGTACTTAGGAGATGCCAAGTACCCTAGCCAGTACCTAGAGAACACACCACAGAGTGCTTGTGATGAACCGTCAGCGAGTGCGGTATACTACGAAGGAGTTCTGCCTAGCCTGGGGTATGCCATACGTTATATTCGTGGGTTAGAGCATTCAGAGAGACTAGTGAGTGTCTAGAAACGTGTTGCACTGTAGACACAGAGTAGCGCTATCGTGGGCTTAGAGGGCGCATTAAAGATGGCGGCGAGAGATACATGTGCTCTGCGGGTTTTGGAGGAGGTTAAAATGGCGACAGCAGCATCATTCACGGCCACACGAGTTGCAGCTGATCCAAAATGGCGGTTACCGCCGAGCCTAGATCGCGCACGTGCTGCGTGCAAGCAGGCTGTGCAAAATATGTGGCGAGAGATGTGCAGGGGTTTGGCGCCAAACCCAGATCCCCAGCAGACAGAGCGGAGTAGCGTGAAGACCGAAAGCACGCCCACCTGTGCAGTGACTGGCCGACAAACGAAGCCACGTCACGCAGAGCGAGACAGTGCCCCTCCTCTTGTTTCCAAAGAGGGAGGGGGCACAACAAGAGCCAATCAGAGCAGTCCTCTCCAGCAAAAGGAGGGACAGGAAGGGAGAGCGAGGAACTTCACTTCTGCCTGACAGTGGACGAAGAAGGAGCTAAGAGCGAGCTGAACTATTCAACCCCTGCGCAAAAGATGGCTGATCTGAGTGTGACCACCTATCCGTTTCCAGGAGGCTTCCTGGTTGTGGAGGTTGATGGCCAAGAGTATCTCCAGTGCCTGTGTGTACACTGCAGGACACCCGGAGCGGCCCCGAGCATGACAGCACGATGCCCCCAGTGTGGCACGTTCTACTTATGGCCCGTCGAGCCATGGCCTATGATTAAGACCCCGCGGGGTGCCTCTCCAGCAACCCTGATCGAGTTGTCGGAGGCGGAGGAGAAGGCTGTCCTGGTCCCCTATATCACCCCTGAGGTAGGGACCGAGGCCCAGCTAACAAGAGATGTCCCGGCGGAGAGCGCGACCACAGTGGAGGTACCGGAGCGGGCCCGTTTCATGCCACTATCCACTGGTGGCGCAGCAAAGACTCAAGGTGACTCCCAAGCGGAGGAACCGGTGCAGTCCTCGTCGGAGGAAGGAGACAGCCTATCATCGGTGGCGATGCGACTACCGGCGAACCACCCCTGCTGTAATAGAGATGCAGTTCCACTTACCTGTGAGAGGGAGCAGACGAGTCCGGAGACCACCCGACGGCGAGCGCTGGTGCGGCCTGAGCCGCGTAGAAGTCCCACGGCCGTGGCGACTCTCAGTGCGGCGGAGATGGGATCCGAGTTGGCTCCGGAGGAACCAACGAGCATCAGCTGGCAGCGGAGCGATAAGGAGACACCACCCCCCCTTACTCCCGCCAGGCAAAGACGGAACCGGAGGAGAGAGAAAGGCTTGCGGCCTACCTGCCCTAGCATAAAAAAGGGGAAAACAAGCGCAAAAACTGTGAAACTAGAAGGATACGTTCTAGTCCAACTATATAGATTTCCTTGATGGGTGCCGCACCGGACCGCAAATCGGTTCGTTCAGAGCCACTTGTGTTTTTTGGGGAGTAAAGTTCCGATTGTGCACGAACTCATCAAATTAGGAAATATATGTAAAAAAGAAAAAAGAAGAAAAAACACAATAGTGTAATGTTGTATGCAACCATCAAGGTAAAAAGTAATGCACTCACATTGGGCAAGGTTAGATGAGCATTTCGGTTGTTAAGTGAACCACACTGATGAGCAGGAATCTCTGTTGATAGGATATATCTGGTAATGTAGACCTTCTCTCATAGCAGGACTCGCAGCATTATTGCAGGTTCCTCATCAGCAGGATATTCTCCTCCAATCGCAAGACTTGCAGCGTCAATGTAAGCTCCTCAGCAGCAGGATATTCTCAATAAAGAGATAACACAAAATAGTGTAATACTGTATACATTAACACACATTCCCAGCAAGCTCAAACTCCCACACCCACAACATGATGAATATATATTTATGTCAACCAGAGAGCTACTGAGCGTGGCAATTGTATACAACAAGAGACAGGGGGTGCCCAATGCTGCATCCAATTGACAAAACATATATGATGAAAAGAATAAAGTAAAATACTTCAATAATAATAATATTAAATACTTGGTTATTTAGTTAACCCTTTGGCCAAAGGCGTCATAAGCCTGCATACCAACGTCAAGGTATAACCAAAATAATGCAGGTCCTACACTACACTACACTGTGAACCCTTCCTTTTACCTCTGTAAGAGGGGAAGAACCATTATAGGTCCTGTTCCTGCAGCAAATGAAATGACCTCCCAAGTTAAAAAGGTGAAGGAGGAGGAGTGAGCTCTGGGGGGAGGTGCCACAGCCTCCAATTGACTGCTACCAGTCAGACATAGATTAACACAGATTCCCAGCAAGCTCAAACTCCCACACCCACCACATGATGAATATATATTTATGTCAACCAGAGAGCTACTGAGCATGGCAATGGTATACAACAAGAGACAGGGGGTGCCCAATGCTACATCCAATTGACATAAATATATATTCATCATGTGGTGGGTGTGGGACGCAAAAGGCTCACACTCTACTGAGGCCGAGACGTCAGGTGTGTCCTTACGAACAGAGTCTGATACAGGTATGAGTGTAGCATCATCATACGAACACCAAGATAAGTGGTGGGCACCGCTGTTCACAGGTTACCATGAAGGTATGGACCGTACCAGGTTCGTGCTTATCAAAAACAGCATAGTAGATCATTGGTGGGCTATAGGCACCTTTTCTCCCCCGGAGGTTACCGATGAACTAGACAATAGGTACCGAGAGATTGAGCAGAAAATAATTATTCCCCAAGGCTCATCTATTTTGTATGACGATAATGCCCCTGAGGAGCCACAGTTCTGGGTACTGCCAGGCAAGGCTGGGGACAGGAAGCTGACGAAGCTAAGTAGGGCAGACAGGGCCATAGTGGCAAGGTACCGGCAATCCCATGGCTATGAATTCCCATATGTACCGGAGCCCATTATGCAAGAAATAGAGGAGCAGAGAGATACCTGGCTCGAGAAGCTGTCCTTGAGTACCTACGAACTAAGTTTGGTAGGGCTGCCTATTTGAGAGAAGAGAAAATCTGTGGTGTAATAAGGGCTTGGAGTACCGGGTGGAATATTTACATGCATAGTGTCCTGTACAGACTGGAGTATGGTTCTGTACAACCATATTATGTAAAAGTTGTGGATCACAATGGACGGGAAGTAAGAAAACCTGACCCCCGCCATTATTATTAGTTAGGGTTCTCCATGTTGGGAGGTACCCAATGTTACATGTGTTCGCCATCCGGGTGTAACAGTCTGAAGTGTACTTATACTGATCAATTGTGTTTGTAATCCACAGATTGTTCGCTTGCAGGATGGTACAGCAAATTTAGGTCCAAGTGGGGACCATTGGATTCCACCTGAGGGAGAGTGTAGCCCTGGTAAAAAATTGGGCTATAGGTATTTCCTCCTTCTGGTATAAGTCCTGGTAAGGGCAGGCTGCCAGAAGTTATCATGGGTTTCCCCCACTTCAAGCACTGCTCTGAGTGGTGGAGGTAGGTCACCTGACCCTGTGTCTAAGGCAAGAGACACAGGGGAGGGGCCTGCTGATATCATAAAGAGCAGTGCACTGCCTATTTAGTCAGAGTCTGCTGTCACACACAAGTGTTAGTCTGTTCAGAGAGTGAGAGCAGTGTGGCACTGGCTGGTCCAGTGTGACATTAGTTAGTGTACAGTTGGAGAAGGAGCAGCCTATGAGTAGGGCTGCTAGAACTACAGTGCAGTGAGGTGGACCAATGCCTCTCACCGTGTTTAGGGGTTGAGGGAAGAGCTAGCCTCACCCTGGGTGCCCTTGTCCTGGGGTGGTGGCAGGGAAAGAGACCACCCTGAGGGAGAGCGGTCTGGAGGAGCTGACAACCTGTACTGGACTGAACGTACTGCTGCTGTTGTTGCTGTTATTGCTGCTACTGCTGCTGGGTGAATAAAGACCTGCTGCTTTTAAGAAAGATCAACCGTGTGAGACTGGAATCTCTCTTCCCTGTGTGGGAATTCTCTGGAAGGATTCCACCCCGCATTCCTGGGGCTTACCAGAGATGGAGGCGCTGCACCACTAGATGAAACGAAGGCATTCACCCCAGAAACCTGATCCTGTCATCCCCCATACCATCGCGGGAGACTCAGGCCCTCCTATTGCCAGCAGGTATGCACCACACTCAGACATGTAGCCAGGCCCTAGTACAGTGTAGAGGGGCTGATCTGCGATTGCCCCGGGGTCCATGGGCTATATATATATATATATATATATATATATATATATATATATATATATATATATATATATATATATATATATATATATATATATATACACACACACACACAAAAGAGAAAAAGAGGTCATGTACCAAGCACTCAAGTATATCAAAATAAGATGGATTTTATTAGTAAGACAGAAAAAACAAAAGTTAAAATACAAGTAAAAAACGAGAACCACTATATTCCTACAGTAAATACTAATAACTCTGCATGACATAATGAAAAATCACAAAGAAAAATAATGTGATTTTACATACCAAACATAACAGAATACATTGAATGCACAATGGTGCACAGAATAGAGCAACACAGTAAAAGCTGATACAAACCAGAGGAAAAGATTATTCCCCTAGGACAGGGGTCAGCAACCTACGTCTCGCGAGCTGCATGCGGCTCTTCTGGCCGGTCCATGCGGCTCATTTCTGTAGGTGCTTCCTCCATTGAGCCTTCAGTGCCTACCCCTGCTTGTCGGTGCTCTCCGGCTCGGACGCTCTCCGTGGAAGTGCGCGGCTCGCCGGAAGTGCGTGCTATGCAAGCCCCAGTGTGCCCAGTCTTCCCACACTGCTTGTGGGCACTCTGCGGGGAAGTGCGCGGTGCACCGGAAGTGCGTGCTGCACAAGCCCCAGTCTTCCCACACTGTTTGTCGGCACTCTGCAGGGAAGTACGCGGCACGCCGGAAGTGTGTGCTGTGCGAGCCCCAGTCTGCCCACACTGTTTGTCGGCACCCTGCGGGGTAGTGCGCGCCGCGCCGGAAGTGCGTGCTGTGTGTGCCCCAATCT
Source organism: Ascaphus truei (assembly GCF_040206685.1). Lineage (NCBI taxonomy): Eukaryota > Metazoa > Chordata > Amphibia > Anura > Ascaphidae > Ascaphus > Ascaphus truei. The sequence goes on along the minus strand of NC_134486.1, from coordinate 409,094,162 downwards.
GCCTGCACCTCAATTGCTTGGAGCGCTGACAGACCACAACAGTGCTGCAACCAAGTATGTTTGTTGGGGATAATTATGTGGAGGGATTATTTTGTGTGATCATACTGTGGGAGTGGGCAAGGAGGGTCATTTTATGTGGCATAACTGTGTGTGTGTGAGTATATGAACATATATATATATAAAGGAAAAAAGAGGAGAGAGCGCACGCCCATAGCGTATAAAAGTATTTAATGAGGGGAGGGGGGAGAGAGGGGGGTAAAAAACGCACTTACAAAAATGCAATAAAATCAAGCATATGTGATATATAATAATCACCACCATCCGGTTTTTCTGTAGACTCTTGGGGCAGTCCCAGGCTCCGTTGGCAGTGGAGCAGAGTCCCAGCAAATTCACAAGGCAGGTGTGCTGTATAATAGTCCAAGAAAGAGGTCCCGTAGTAGTGGTGCCTATAGCACTCGCGCCTGGATCAATACGCTCCAGCGCTTCGTGTAGACTCCAATGTCTGTGCGTCTGACGTCACGACGCTCCCTGACGCGTTTCGTCAGTCACGGCTAACTTTCTCAAAGGGATAACATGAGAGGGGGAGGTCCGGTATTATATATACACAACCTCATGATGGTAATTAAAAGAAGTAACCTCCCCTACTCAGCTGCAATCGTTTTTTGTGCTGCTACACACTTATACATACCCATTAACAGGTAATACAGATAATTAACCCTAAAAGAATTGGAGGAGATAGTTGGAGTAAGAGCAAAATTAAAAACATACACTCTGAATACCAGTCTAAATACCAATTCATTTTAAATGAATTGCACAATTTGTACAAAAATACTTATATCTGCCAATTCACTTATATAAAAACCATAGATGTATACTATATGTATATAACCCATAGACTGGTATAACATTGCACATAAAGGCAGAAAAGAACCGAGAAAATCCTAAAGGGATCATACCAAAATAAAAATAAAAATAAAAGCATTCAGCCTGCATGTGCTTCAAGACCTGGTTGACCAATAGTATATAAATTTATATATGGGATATGTTATAATTATCCACAGGGTGCATCAGTTAATTAATACTTGAGCACACCTAGTATATAGAGAGGAATGACTCACATACAGGCTAATACTATACATATATATTTAATAGCTGAAAAATAAGAGATACATAACATCATATATATTATATAAATAAAATGCAATAGTGTGTACATATATAGACATACACAATCAAGTACAAATATTACCCTTAGCGGGTGTGTAGATAATTTAAAATTGAATATAGACAATATCTCATGTGATCTTATCAGGAAAAAACTGATCAGATTGGGGATATTTTAAACCATCAGTCTGGAGTCTGTATGCCACAAACAAGGCCAGGACCCGGAGAACTAATAAATTGTGAGAGCATAATTTAATTAATTGTATCGTTAAGTTATGTGGAAAAAGTATATTATATGAAATATATAAAGAGGTATGTATGTGAAAAAGACATATAGTGTATGTGAAAAAGGAAACTTTACCATTTGTCTCATTCGCCAATGTTTACTACCCGGGCCCTAAATGGCCAAACTAAATTTAGTGCCTTTTAAAGTGAATATTAATTTTAATTTTATTTTAATTTTATTTTAATTTATATGAAGGCTATACAATAATTGTAATAGTGTATGTGAGGATAAATACCTAATACCATCTATTAAACCCTAGGATGATCTTATTTCTAATTAAACCACATAAATGTGCAAATATAAATATTCATAAATACATCCATTATTCAGACGGGGGGAGAGGATGGAATGGGGAGGGTGTGAGGGGGGGAAAGGGGGGGGGTGAATCTCTGGATCTCCTCCAGAGATTCACCCCCCCCCTTTCCCCTCCCCCCCCCACCCCCTCACACCCCCCCCCTCCCCATTCCATCCTCTCCCCCCGTCTGAATAATGGATGTATTTATGAATATTTATATTTGCACATTTATGTGGTTTAATTAGAAATAAGATCATCCTAGGGTTTAATAGATGGTATTAGGTATTTATCCTCACATACACTATTACAATTATTGTATAGCCTTCATATAAATTAAAATAAAATAAAATTAAAATTAATATTCACTTTAAAAGGCACTAAATTTAGTTTGGCCATTTAGGGCCCGGGTAGTAAACATTGGCGAATGAGACAAATGGTAAAGTTTCCTTTTTCACATACACTATATGTCTTTTTCACATACATACCTCTTTATATATTTCATATAATATACTTTTTCCACATAACTTAACGATACAATTAATTAAATTATGCTCTCACAATTTATTAGTTCTCCGGGTCCTGGCCTTGTTTGTGGCATACAGACTCCAGACTGATGGTTTAAAATATCCCCAATCTGATCAGTTTTTTCCTGATAAGATCACATGAGATATTGTCTATATTCAATTTTAAATTATCTACACACCCGCTAAGGGTAATATTTGTACTTGATTGTGTATGTCTATATATGTACACACTATTGCATTTTATTTATATAATATATATGATGTTATGTATCTCTTATTTTTCAGCTATTAAATATATATGTATAGTATTAGCCTGTATGTGAGTCATTCCTCTCTATATACTAGGTGTGCTCAAGTATTAATTAACTGATGCACCCTGTGGATAATTATAACATATCCCATATATAAATTTATATACTATTGGTCAACCAGGTCTTGAAGCACATGCAGGCTGAATGCTTTTATTTTTACTTTTATTTTGGTATGATCCCTTTAGGATTTTCTCGGTTCTTTTCTGCCTTTATGTACCATGTTATACCAGTCTATGGGTTATATACATATAGTATACATCTATGGTTTTTATATAAGTGAATTGGCAGATATAAGTATTTTTGTACAAATTGTGCAATTCATTTAAAATGAATTGGGATTAGACTGGTATTCAGAGTGTATGTTTTTAATTTTGCTCTTACTCCAACTATCTCCTCCAATTCTTTTAGGGTTAATTATCTGTATTACCTGTTAATGGGTATGTATAAGTGTGTAGCAGCACAAAAAACGATTGCAGCTGAGTAGGGGAGGTTACTTCTTTTAATTACCATCATGAGGTTGTGTATATATAATACCGGACCTCCCCCTCTCATGTTATCCCTTTGAGAAAGTTAGCCGTGACTGACGAAACGCGTCAGGGAGCGTCGTGACGTCAAACGCACAGACATTGGAGTCTACACGAAGCGCTGGAGCGTATTGATCCAGGCGCGAGTGCTACAGGCACCACTATACGGGACCTCTTTCTTGGACCATTATACAGCACACCTGCCTTGTGAATTTGCTGGGACTCTGCTCCACTGCCAACGGAGCCTGGGACGGCCCCAAAAGTCTGCAGTCTAACCGGATGGTGTTACCAGCCCTGGGAATCTGCTGTGACGTTGCTCCCTTACCAACGGAGCCTGGGACGGCCCCAAGAGTCTACAGAAAAACCGGATGGTGGTGATTATTATATATCACATATGCTTGATTTTATTTGCATTTTTGTAAGTGCGTTTTTTACCCCCCTCTCTCCCCCCTCCCCCTCATTAAATACTTTTATACGCTATGGGCGTGCGCTCTCTCCTCTTTTTTCCTTTTTAGATATCTTGTGGACGTGGTTGGTCCATATTGAGAGCTGCCGGAGACCCTGCATACCAGCACCTATACCATTCATTGGACTATTTGAGGACTGGTTTATCCTTTTTTTTGCTCTTTTATATATACTATTGTTCATGTTTTTGTGGGCCTGATACTAATATAGGTCCACAATATCATATATGTGTATATATTGCTTATATAATTAAGATATTCATCCATATTTACATCATATTGTTATAGCATATATATATATATTCATTGTATATGTTCTTTAGAGGCGCAGCTTTTTTCTTTGTTGTATATATATATATATATATATATATATATATATATATATATATATATATATATATATGTAGCCCCCTGTAAACAGCACGGGCTATACCTATGTTCCTTCTACTGTGGTAAGTCCTGTTAAGGGCAGGCACCAGTAATCATCATGGGTTTTCCCCCTTCCTAGCCCTGCCCTGAGTGGTAGATGCAGGCCCCTGACTCTGCTGCAGGCACGAGACAGAGGGGAGGCTCTGCTGACATCATTAGGGGTGGGGCTGACTCTATATTTAGCCAGCCGCTCCTGTAAGTGACAGTCTGTTAGTCCTGGGCTTTTAGAGCTGTTCTGTCCGAGGAGTTGGATGAGACAGTGCGGTCTCACCTGTGCAGCTGTACAGGAGCAGAGAGAGAGGAGCGGAGAGACTCAGCCACTTTGAGTAGAGCTGATAGCACGATAGACCCGGTAGACCAATGCTCCTCACCCCGCTGCTGGGGGTGATGGGGAGAATCCAGTCTCCACCCAAAAGAGTGGGCTCCACCCACTCTGAGGTGGGCTGCAGGGTATTGATGCCCCAGCCCAGACCATCCTGTCGGAGGAGAGACTTGGAGGGAAGGAGAGGAGGAGAGTGAATAACGGAACTTTGCTCTTGTTGTTGGGGCTGCTGGTCGCCACTACATTTGGAGTCGCTGATCTGACCAATAAAGAGACACTACCTTTATACAAAGACTGTGTGTGAGTACTGGAGCATTCAACCCTGGGACCAAGGGGGTTCTTCTATACAGGTCCTATCCCATATTCCTGGGAGTATAGAAGATGGAGGCGCTGCACCACTAAGAAAGCATGGAGGCTACCACCCCAGAAGCCTGGTCCTGTCTCCCCAATAACAACGCGGGAAGCTCAGGCCCTCCTGTTCCACGCAGGTATGCACCACCACTACGCATGTACTCTGCCCTCGCGCACCCTAGACACCACCGATGAGTCTGGGGGGGGGGGGGATAAGGGTTACATATATATATATATATATATATATTTGGTGGGTAGTGTGTATTTGGAGGGTAGTGTATGTATGTATTGTGTATTTCTAAATGACAAACTGTTTTGCACACAAAAACAATGGGGGAAAAAAACAAAATAAAGGGACTTATTATTGTGATAATAGGGGAAGTGGGTCTTCGCAGGAACTTATGTACATGAACACACACACAGCGATATACCTTAACCAATATACGTTTACTTATTGCAACCAACAGCTTAATTAACAGATGTCCCTCCCTAGAGGAGACACTACTACCAGCGTCCGGCTGAACGCTCACTCTCCCTTTCCCTTCACCGGGTGATCCCACCCCGTGTCCAGTTCCTGCGTGGAATACGTTCCCCCACCCCCAAGTGAGTCAGTCGATGTATGTGTGTGACTGCGCAGCCACCGTGTCCCGGAGTGAAAATGGTACCGTTGGTGCACTTGACGTTTACCTGCCGGGCACTCCTGTACCCGGTTCTGCAACTATCTTCACAAAGGATTGGCGGGGGCGTAGATGACGTCACCCGTAGATGTCCGGGGCGATCCCACCCAGACACGCTGCGACTTGGTAGCGGGGCCTGGTCCCAGGCCTCCCGCTGATTTAGAACTGTCCCGGTAGCGATCGTATCACAGAAGGGGATCCGGAACCTGACTATGGCCAGTCCCTTGCTCAGCTGCACTCTACTGGGGCTCAGGGCCTAACTGGGTCTGGGGCATGCAGACTAGGTAGGGGCGGCCTGCCTCCCTACACCGGAGCTCCTTCCTCCGACAGCTAGCTCTGACTCCTCGTGCGCCCCACCACTTCCTTTTCCTCCCTATTCTCGTACCTGATTGGTTCTGCCGTGTCACGGGGGACCACGGGGGCTGCTGGGACCCGTAGTCCCCTAACTCCCCTCCTCCCCGAGCTCTCCTCCTTCGCGGGCTTTGTTACCCTGCTCTGCGCATGCGCAACCTCCTGCCGGACCAGGTCTGCGCCGGCGCCACCCTAAACATGGCGGCTCCCTTAACGCGGAACCTCCGTTATTGGAGCGTTCCCTAGGTGCGACAGATTTCCCAACCCACACAACAATTGGGGGAGAAAACAGGGTCCCAGCTACATGTGCTATATATATATATATATATATATATATATATATATATATATATATATATATATATATATATATATATATATATATATATATATAGCACCACCCTGAGGAAGGTCCTTAGAGGACCGAAACGTTGGTTGTCTATGTGCTGATGTTTTCTGTCTAATACACTGTTTGTTTTGGCTGAACTTTGAGTGCTGTTTCTTTGTTGTCGCTTTGGTGATAGCAGTTGTTACCTATACTTATTCTATGAAGCATGCACATTGAGCATTGACTTATTTGCTTGGAGTGCTATCTGTCTTGATATATATATATATATATTTCTACGTCTACAGAGCCAGTGTTTAAATCCTATACAGCAGTGTTTCCCAACTCCAGTCCTCAGGGAACCCCAACAGGTCAGGTCTTAAGGATATCCCTGCTCCAGCACAGGTGGCTCAGTCAAAATGAATAAGCCGCTGATTGACCCACCTGTGCTGGAGCAGGGATATCCTTAAGACCTGACCTGTTGGGGTTACCTGAGGACTGGAGTTGGGAAACACTGGGTTACATGGATCTATCAAGTGTTGTCTCCAAAGCTGATGAGAAATTAGGTTATGATGTTATTGTAGTTTCTAATAAAACAAAACATTTTGATTGCAGTTCTGTTTTTTCACCACTGTATGTAAGTGCAGTTGCAGATGTCCATACGTGATTTTCATATAATCTTTGGAATATGAAAATGTATTGAAGTTTATACCCTCTCCTGAGGTAAGTTTTTGTTACATAACATGAGTAATAATACCCTCTATTTATAAATCTCAGTGGTTTCTTAGAATTCCCGAGCAACGGCGAGTACTTTCAGTAATGTGTATAAATAAAACATTTTAATGTGCAAGACATACGCACAACACTCTCACAGACGGTAATAAATTGCAGATCACTAATGGTTGTATATATTGAAGATATACTGTAGATATCTCTAAATTATGCACGTAAGTAATTAAGCAGGCAATTTCAGGGTAGTACTGGGAGAACCTGTTGTGTCTTTTGGCACAAATTGTGCTGTGGTAGGTGTTGGGGTTCAGTTTTTGCAGGGATTGTGTGTGTTTGTAAAATAATAGCTGGTAACAGTTGTTTAGTTGTTGGTGACCACTCGTCCCTGGGTTTAGCTCACCCGTCCCACTTTCTAAGTAGCGGGTTTCTTCATGCACCTGTGGAAGTCGGGTCTATTCAGACATTTCTCCCTCCAGCTCAGTGGTAAATGAGAATTTTCACAGGTAGTGTTAGGACCTGCAAAGGGGTCATGTATTGGAGGAGCTGCAGGATTATATAACGCCTTGGCCAAAGAGTTTAACTTAATGACCATCACTTATGAGAAGACAGATAAATATTCAACTATATAATTTGTGATATTGGATGTAGCATTTGGGGATTTTTTGTTTTTTGTTGTATGCCTTTTTAATCTGTATTTAGTGATTTCCCACTCAAAAGGATCATGTTTGTTTGAGACAAACGACAATCCCTTTGACAAAACCAACATTTCTGAACGGGACAAAGGGTTTGAAGATAAATGATAAATTACAGTCTTCTTACATCCACCCCTTCTGTACTTCCCACTGAACGTCACGGCTTTCTGTGTTTCTGTTGAGTGTTGTGTTGCCTCTGCCTAAAAAAGAGGATTCTTCTTCCTGTGGTGTGTCCTGCGCATCTGAAAAATGTGTGTCGCTTGTGTTAATGGCACACACAGTATATCCTGGGCGTTTTGGATTATAAAACCGTCTGTTCTGTGGTCTGTCTGATGGTGTTAGAAAATCAATTTATTATATTAAAATGTATGAATGAGAACTTATATCAAGACAATTGCATGAGAATATGTTGTAGGATTTTGAATTCATATGGAACAAAGGGAGCTGAATTCTAGTGAGCCAGATGCTAGGGGTTGGCTTAAGTCCTGGTAGGAAATCCTGAGCCTGAAGCAATTTAGAGAAATTCTTTGCCCAAAGCACCACGAGGCAGAAAAGGGGCAGAGTTAGGGATCTATAACTGCAAGTTGTGTGTGCATTTTCTTTCTCTTTTTGCCTGGACCCTCCTCAAGGACACACACTGCATATACCACCTAAGCTGCAGAATGTGAGAGACAAGGTTCCCATGTTCTATAATTACCATCAGAAGCACATGTTTTCATCATTAACTTCATCTACTGTATACGTAACATTGTAAGAATAAATTGACTTTGTCTGCTGGAAAACCACCTTCTGAAGTATTGAATCTTTCTGAACAAGAAATAATAATGAGTGGAATATTATTTCTTTAACAGATGGTGTGTCATTTATTCACTTGTAAACTCTATTGTCTCTGCAATCAGTGTTTACTACTTTAAGTTTCTCCTTTTTGTATGTGGTAATATTCTCTTTATATTTATCCACAGCCTTCTGTAGTCGGTAAAGTCATCAATCTGTGCTAGTATCAGTCACCAAAATTTGCTTTTGTGTTATCGCAATGCGCTCCACCTCACAATTAATTTAGTTAAGATCTTTCCCAGATTTATCAATGACCAATAAGATAAGGTCCAGTGAAAACTTTTTTTAAATGCCAACACCATTTTTTTTTTAATTTGATAAAAATCCGGGTCTTTTTGTCCAATGGTGGATTATTTTTTTATTGGAAATCCCTTCTGTATAACTCTTTCCTTATGATAGTGTAACAATGTAACCGCATGGAAATAGAAAAAAGAAGAAATGCGTTTCTATTTCTTAAAAGTTCATTACATGCTTCCAGCAGTCTGTCTGTCTGTACCAAAAATTGATTCCACTGTTCCACCTGCGTTATCAAGTTCAGAAAAACGAATCTGTTCTGTGTAAGTAGAAAAAATTCCCTCCCTCCCTGCAGAACTATCCATGACCAGCCTTACAAGATAAGGAGTTGCTACTTCCAAAGTATACACTTGTAAGTGCCAGTCATGGATTCTGTATGCTAGAGTGAGGTGCAGTGTGTGTGCTTTCAGCATGCAGAAGGTTAAACTCACCTGGAGAGGCTAGCTGCAGGTGGAGCTAATTAAGGCAGACTGAACTCCTGACTGCAAAGGGGTTTAAAAGGTAAGCTGTCAGGGCTGAGACTTTACCCAACCAATAAGGACATGTCGGAATGAAAAAAAAATGCGGCCCTTAGGCACTTACCTGGTGCCACCCTCCTCCTCCAGTGCTATGCTGTCCCGTTTTCATGGCAACGTGCTGCCATGTGATGTCACGTTGCCTCCCATACATGCGCAATTGGTGGCTTGCCTGCCGCGCATCCTTGCATGCCGTATCAAGCCACTTATCGCCAGATTTTCAAACTCGTGGTATTCTAGTAGCCCCGATTAGTTTATCGAGGCTGATCACCGCTCTAGAATTGAGATTTCCTCGCAAAAACCTCCCGCTAGGAAAAGTTGGCAAGAGGGTGGTAAGAAGCTGCCGAAAAGCTGGGAGACGAGACTTGGAAAAATAAATGCATTTTTCCTGCATCGGATTGATGCCGGGAGTCTCCGGAGCTGATATTCATTAATATCAGCATTGGAGACCCCCGGTATCAATTCCATGCAATAAAAATGCATTTACAGTCAACTTCATTACCTTAGCGGCTAACCGCTAAGGCAATGAAGGGGTTAATTGACACCAGAAGCTTTATTGGGGCAGAGGGGGTGAGTGAAGGCTGTACTTGCCCCCAATAAACATTACATTTTGTTAGAATCCCCAAAATAACCACAACATATATATATATAAGTGTCACAGAGGAGTGCTACTGAGCATGGCAATATATATTTAAAACCAGACAGAACATAAAACACAGACAGAGCTCAGTGCACATCCAGTGAAACTTATACACGGTACAGTGCCTAAATATATATGTATAGATATCTATTAAATAAAATGGTCTTTTAGTTTAACATTTTGGCCAAAGTGTTGTAAGCCCCTGAGCCACTACACGGCAGACCACATCTCAAGGGTCCCTAACACTAATATAAATTCTTAATAACCCGTGCATTGCCAGGAAGAATGATTTATAATAAATCTGTCAAAATTAGTTGCATAGTTCTAAGTCTGAATGAAGCTTTTATTAACCTGTACATTACCAGGAAAAGCACTCTATATTAGATTTGTCACAATCATACTGCAAGCAAGCAAGTTCCCCTGAGAGTGGGAGATGCTTTGGAGTGAGCTTTTAACCATTTAAATGTGGGAGGGGGTGAGCTTCAATTAGGTAGGAGGTTGCCACCCTCCAATCAGCTAAGACCAGCTGAACAAGAATTGTAAAACATACAGGACACCTACAAGCTCATATTGAACCCCCAAAATAACCACAACTTATATATATAAGCATACAAGTGTCACAGAGGAGTGCTACTGAGCATGGCAATATATATACAAAAATACCATTTTATTTAATAGATAAATATGTTAGAATTACCAAGACACAACCCACCCCATTTGCCCCCTCATGAAACCATCATTTATTTATTTTAAAACACGATTCATACAAGAGGCCTGCGGGGGTCCGTGGGTGGTCCCCACGGGTGTCCGGGGGCCACAAATAGGGTCCTCAGCTGGTCCTCACGGGTGTCCATGGGCCTCCAGGTGGTCCCTGCAGGTGTCCGAGAGCCCCATTGGAGTCCCCGGGTGGTCCCCACGGATGTCTGGGGGCCCTCGGGTAGTTTCCACGGGTGTCTGGGGGCCCTCTGGTTGTTCCCATGGGTGTCTGGGGGCCCTCGGGTGGTTCCCATGGGTGTCTGGGGGCCCCACAGGGGTCCCCGTGGTCCCAATGGGTGTCCGGGGGTCCTCGGGTTGTTCCAGTGGGTGTCCGAGTGTCCTCGGGTGGTCCCCGTGGGTCCCTGCTAACCTGCAGTACGAAACCTGTTTTAAAAAAAATAAAAATGTGGCATACATTTCAATAAATATAGTTCCCCCCCAACCAAACACATACAGTACAGTAATGGGCAAAAAAACTATTATCCAGATATGGATAATAACTCATTAGCCCATTATTAAAACAAACATTAGCCAGTCAGCACAAATAAAGTAATTGCAAACCATTCTACTTACCCCTGCCATCATGAAGGGCGTCCTTATCAGCATACTACAGGTCCATGTCCTCCGTTGCCAGAAAGAATACATGAAATAAACCAATCTAATGGCCCCTAACCCCTTAATCACCTTAGCGGTTAATAACCGCTATAGTAATTAAGGGGTTAACCCCTGTCCCTGCTCACCATCCAGGAGGCCTAAGCACCCACCCTGGACCCACTATACCCACCATGTACCCATTTATTGGCATAGTGATACATCATACTCATATAATATGGGCATGATAAGCCACCATACCACTCAATGGTCACCCTAATAAAAAGACTTGAAAGCCCAAAAGACAGAATAATAATAATTTAAAAAAAAACACAAGCACCTAAACACCACAATAAAATAAATAAAAACACTAGTCAACAAATTCTATTAAGAAAAGCATTAACCAACAAAACAATTAAAGAATTTAAAGTAGTAACCAACAAATCAATTAATCAAGAAAACAACTAGCCAACACATCAGTTGAAAGCAGGAGCCAACACAAGAAATAATTCATTAAAACGGTAATCAATCCTGGTGGTCCCCTCGGGTGTCCGGGGGCCCCAATAGGGTCCTTGAGTGGTCCCTGCGGTTGTCCATGTGCCTCCAGGTTATTCCCACGGGTGTCTGGGGGCCCTAGGGTGGTTCCCATGGGTGTCTTGGGGCCCTCGGGTGGTTCCCACAGGTGTCTGGGGGCCCTTGGGTTGTTCCCACAGTTTTCTGGGGCCCATGGGTGGTTCCCGTGGGTGTCCGGGGGTCCTCAGAAGGTCCCCATGAGCATCCGGTGGTCCTCGGGTGGTCCTTGTGGGTCCCCGCTGGCCTGTGGTACAAATCCTGTTTTCCAAAAAATAAATGTGGCATACATTTCAATAAATACACCTCCCCCCCACCAAATACCCAAGCATCCAAATGTCCCAGGCCCGGTGGTTGCCTCCGCTGGACTTATGCTCCTGGGTCTCCCCAGCTGCTCCTTCATCCCACACCTGGCCTCTCTCGACCCAACCTGGGTGCACCCAGAAGTCAGGCTCAGCTTCCGGTGGGAGAGGACGGTGTGGGACGAGGCAGCAGCTGAGGAGAGCCGGGCCCTGCGGCGGAAACCAAAGGTAAGTGGTAAGTGTATTTGTGGGGGAGGGGGGGCGGAGTGTATTTAAAGGGGTGGTGTTTGTATCTAGGGGGCAAGTGTATTTAAAGGGGTGGTGTTTGTATCTAGGGGGCAGTAGTGGGGTTTATCTTGGGGGGGGGGGGTCTGTATCTGGGGTTTTGTAGGGGTGCCTGTATTTTGGGTGGGACTTTTGTATTGGATAGGGGTGTTGTGTTTGTAGCCATGCTGTAAAATGGACTGCAGTTTTCTCTCCTGCTGGCAGTAAACCTGGTAAGTTACAGGGATATTGTGGAATAAGTGATATAAGGCGCAAACAACTATTAAAAAGTAACAATAGTGAATAAATCTATATAAAGGGAAGTGTGATGATTAAAGTCCAACCACCCAGCTCAAACCTCACTGGTGGGACCTGTTTCACGGGTTCCAAGGATTCAAGTATTTTTCTCAAACATCCAGGGGGAGCATATGGGGAAAGAAATAAAAATTTAAGTGCAGACGTTTCTATAAAGTAGAATGATATAGTCTTGGCTCGTATAAATGTATTACTCACAAGATGTATGAGTTAATCAGGCAATTGGCAAATTGGGTTGCCACCCATCTGTATCTGGACCCCCCTTGTTTAAGATACCGTCAGCAGGATGATGTATATATAATAGAGAGAGAACTACATAGTGCGATCAAAAAGGTACAACTTTATAATTTAAAAAAACGGGTCAATAAAATGCGCACTTACAATGTGCCAGTAAAAATCATGCATGTATCTCACAAATGGAGAAAATAGAAGCTCCCCGAACTGCTCACCGCCTCCCTCGGGTGTTTGGCTGGCTTTCTCTCACGGATCTGTGTGCCGATTCAGAGCCTCCCTCACGGCGCCCGTCCAGGAAGATGACGTCACGGCTGCAGAGTTGGTCAGCTACGGGTCGCGTTTGAGTCCAAAATTGGTACACTCTACGCGTTTCGCCCAGCTTGCTGTAGCTGTTGTCGGCTTCGTCAGGAGTTACAGGGATGCCAGCAGTAATCATGGAGGTTTGCCCTCACACCCTGTGAGGTGCCCTATGTGTGGATGGGAGTGGCTACATACTCTGAGTCCACTGTTAGTGACATCAGAGATGTGCCTGCCTCCTGAGAGATATAAGGCACAGCACTGCTCAAAGTTAGTGTGTTGGAGTAAGGAGCAGGTCTGCGTTGAGACCTGGGAGAAAGAGGCCCACTAGTGCTGTAACTAGTGGCCCCATTCTATACTAATCAGCATCAAGCTGTCAACGCCATACTGTGTCCAGGGACCTGGCACAGGGGTGATCTCCCTGAGGGGAGAGGGGATCCCACTCTATTGGGAGGGCGTACCTTTGAAAGGATAACACAGCAAGATGTGTGGCTAGATAACTCACCGCGAGGGGCAGTTGGCCCACACCGTAATCTACAATAAAGAAACCTTGATTCAGGACATCTTCATGTGTGAGTCTGAACTTACTCTACATATGATGGCACCACAGAGGAGTTCCTCATCAGAACCATCCCCATGTGGACACAGGGATCCTGATGAGGTGGAGGCGCTGCACTGGATATAGGTAGGACTCACGCACACTACCTTAGCTGTCTGTCTGGGTTGACAATCCCCAAACACCATCATGCGGGAGACTCAGGAGTCCTGTTGCCAATAGGTGCACCACCAGACACGACCATGTAATGGGGGCTGGTTAGACCACAGGGGCCAATATTAGATTGGGTGGATCAGGCTAGGCCAGAAAATCTGTTACATGTGTATTGGGGGGTTTTATGGGCAGAGAGAAGAAGAGGTGGGGGAGAGAAATGGAGGTGTGAAATGGGAGGACTTGCAAGGCCGTCGTCATTTTGGGTGGGGGGGGGGGTTGTGGGTTGCACTGATACGGGGTGGGAGAGGAGGGGGGTCGGGCGAAACTCTAGTCTTATGCTCCAAGAAATCTGTCTGTGGCCTTGACTACTGTACACAGCACTTATCTCCTTAGATCCATTTCCAGAAACCTGCTTATAGTCCCAAGGTTCAATAAAGAATCTGGGTGCTCTTGCCTCTTGTACCGTTCACACGACTGCTGGAACAATTTACCGGAGTCCCTCAAATCTGCTTCCTGTCTATGTTCCTTCTAGACTTTGTTTGTTTCCCATTTTAAACATGTTTAATGATAAATTGTAATGTTGTCAACTTTACTTTGTGCCCACAACATACTGAAAACAAGAGGGAAGTCTCAATGTATTTGTTTTTTTGGTTAAAAAATGTTTTATACAGTACATAAAATAATAAATACACATGCAGGCTGACACCTTTTAATATTGTATGTCTGTAGGGTTCCACCTTTTCCTCCTCTGGTCCATGGATGGGATTAGTTGGTTAGAAGAACTCTAGTTCCCATTGGCTTGTAATCCTAAACTGACTGACAGGGTGTTGGTGCTGGAGCTTCCCAGGGTCTCATAGGGGATGTACTTCAGTGATGTGTCCCCAATTGGCAATACGTTCTTCAAGTGATACACATACTATATACAGTTTACAGGCTATAACATTGCAGCCACTTACAGATATAGAGCCATGGGTCTAATATGGTCTCAAGGGATTCCAATGGATTGGAAAATGTGCAGAATTGGTGGGACAATTCTAATGTATATTTCTATAAAAACCGTTCCCAAAACCATTAAACTGTACAGTACATATCATTAAAAGAATGTTCATAAACTTATTAGGTCTTGTTTATTGAAAAAGATGGTGGGTTTAGCAATATTTGTATATAAAAAAAAAACTACACTATTTGAAATACAAATCAACAAAAAGCCTTCAAATAATTATTTGCAGTTTCATGCGGTTTTTGAATGCAGATCTATGAAGCGAGCGGGAACATATTCTATATATATATATATATATATATATATATATATATATATATATATATATATATATATACAGTGTATATACTGTATATATCCCCTGCCACAAATATATCTTTCAAAAGAACTATTCATCCTAAGGGCAGTACAAAGGGCACGGGGCCATACCTTAAGGTTGGAGGAAAGGAGATTTCACCAGCAACAGGAAAGGTTCTTTACAGTATGGGCAGTTACAATGTGGTATTCATTACCCATGAGACTGTGATGGCAAATACAATAGATATCTTCAGAAAAAGAATTGACATCTTTTTAGAAAGGAAAGGTATACAGGGATAGACCAAATAAGTATACATGGGAAGGCTGTTGATCCAGGGATTAATCTGATTGCCAATTTTTGGAGTCAGGAAGGAATTTATTTTTCCCCTTATAAGATATCATTGGATGAAATGTTATTAGGGATTTATTTTTAGTTTTTTCCATCCTCTGGATCAATATACTGTAAGTACAAATATACAGTAGGATAAAGTATCTGTTGTCTAAATTTAGCATAGGTTGCACTTGATTGACGTACCGTACAGTTTGTCTTTTTTCAACCTCATCTACTGTGTAACTATGTAACTATGTAACCATACTGTGGGCAATACAGAAGTAACTTGCTCCATCTATCATATGGTGTGATAAGGAATAAGAGATACTGTCCCTGATCTGCCTGGCAACACATGACAGGAGATAGGGGATTGGATAAGAAGAAAAACGAAGAGAATCTCGAGAGCAACTGTGAGTCTGAGAAATGCACAGAGAGATAGCTAGTTACAGTCTGAGAGATTGATACAAAGATACCTAGTGACAGCCTGAGAGATGCACACAGAGATAGCTAGTTACAGTCTGAGAGATTGATACAAAGATAGCTAGTAACAATCTGAGAAATGCACACAGAGATAGCTAGTTACAGTCTGAGAGATGCACACAGAGATACCTAGTTATATGACTTACCTATCCCTCGACCCTTGAGGTGGAGTGCATTCTGAATTCCCCCCCCCCACCCTCGGCTACCCCCTTTATCAATGACACGTGATTGGGAGAAACAGGTCGCAGCTTAATTAACATTATACAAAATAACCAAAACTAGGGTACCCGGCTAAACCACTTGCCAATTAGCCGCTCAAGTCACTTGGCCCCAAACAACACCACCACTGGAAGGACACTGCCATACTGACTGCCAAAGGCAAGTATGACCTGCCTCCCCCAAATGACTACTGGAGGTACCTTGAACCTCCTACCAAGGAGCCAACTTTTCGCCACGGTCCCTTGCCCCTATAACACCTTGCCACCAGGAAGGGCATTCAACTCCCTTAAACTGCCCTTGCAGCCCCCACCAAACGAAGAGCCTTCTCCAGAGCTGACTGCAGGCTCAAATGAAATATGTTGTTCCCTATGTCCAACATATTAATCCCATCACTCCTAAACAGGCCTTCCTGCTCAGCTTCTAAATCCAAGTGTCTCACCGATACACCCTCCAACTTCATTACAACCCCCCCGCCATCACTCTATTCACTTTTCTCCTGGAGTGCTCAATTTCCTTCATATCGCCCTAAGAGCTATTTCTGATCACACCAAGATGGGGTTGCCTAAATCCGCCAATGCCAGCACCAAGTCCCCCAGCATCATCCTAATTAAATCCAAACACTGCACCACCATCAGGTAATTTCCTCCCACATGTAAGACCAAAATCTTAGGAAAACCGATCACTCCCTTGTGCCTTCAAACTTCAGGCAAGAGCTACGATGCCCTCATGCCCTGCTTCCCAAACCACAGCAACTTAATCACTTCCCCCATAAAACCAAACTGTTTTCCCCTGGGCCTTCTCTTCGCTCTTTGTGCCGCCCAGTGGACATCCCCACAAATCCATGCCTCTGCCCAGGAACCTAGAATAAATAAATCACTAGTTAACACACGGCCTTGCGTAACTCCTGAGTCTCGTGGAAGACTATCTCCTCACTAAGACCTCCCACCTTGCTGCCTCAGATGCCGCCCCGATCCTAAAGGAGTGTGAACTTATCCTCAAGTGACCCAACCCAGCCTCCTCCAAACACCACTGCAGCCCCTGTGAAAACTGGGTGACGGAGCCGACCCACAATCATGCAACCGTAAAGGTCCTTCCATACGCGGCCTGTATGTTTTAACCTTTTGCAAGAGCAATGCATTGCAGGCCCTCTGGCAGTGGAAGGGTTAAACAGGATGGACAAAAGGAAAAGTAAAGATGAATTATAATAAAAATAGTGCTGAGGAAAAGCTCTGAAGGGAGGGGCTATGTGACTTAAGGATGTGTGGCCCCTTCTAGGAAGGTGTGTGGCAGGGATGGCCAACTGCAGTAAACCAGGGCCACCAATCTGCCAGGTATTAGGGATATCCCTGCTTCAGCGCAGGTGGATCAGTCATAATCAGCCACCTGTTCTGAAGCAGGGCGATCCCTAATTCCTGGCAGGTTGGTGGCCCTGGCGGACTGGAGTTGGCCACCCTTGGAGTATGGTGGTGAATGAGAAGGGGTGTGGGGAGGAGGCAGAGCATTTAAAGGGATGGGGAGGAATTTTCTACCTACCACGGCAGAAGGCGCGGCTCAGCGTGTAAAGACCCGGACACGGTGTGAATCCGGGGAGCCTGGTTCTCCCTGGAACCTTGGGCATGTCACTTTATCTCCTTGTGCCTCCAGCACCAAGAGCGTAGATTGCAAGCTCACCTGGGCAGGGGCTGTGCCTGTAACTATCCTATGTGCTGCGTCCCGCATGCGGTACTGTCATTGTGATGCGCTTTGAGTCCCACTGGGAGAAAAGCGCTATTACTGTGTGAAATAAAGTTATTATTATCACCTCCTTTACTGCCTGACGAGTTCTGAGAGGTTCTCCCCACTCCCGCCCTGACATTTTATTCCCCTTCCAATTTGGGGGATATTTTCCTGAGTTTTAAATGGGCTTGTACTGTTTTATATATTACAATTATAATAATTAAATAAGAAGGGTAAGGGTGATGTATAATAATATAAATAAATAAATATATATAATAAAATAATATAATATATATATTATATTATTTTATTATATATATTTATTTTTTTATATTATTTTATATTATTATATATATAGTGCAGAATAAATGAGTTCTTCAGTATTAGGTGATATCTTTTTTATTGGACTAACAATTTATGTCATAGGACAAGCTTTCGAGAGTTATCCTCTCTTCTTCAGGTCAAGTAATACTGATATACAAAGGGTTCAATGGCTAAAACAGTGTGGAGAGAGGGGGAAAAAAAACAAAACAGATATTTACTGTAGATAAGGTAGGGTGTTAAGTGTTTGAAGCCAGGGGACAGTGTCAAAGAAAGGTGGGGAGGGGGAGGGATACTGGGGGGAGAGAAAGTGTGGATAAGAATAGAGGCAAGCAGGATAATTACAAGCAATTTTGATAGGGTGTGAGAAAACCCATGTCCGCATTAAGTCCTTTGGTTTTGGTGTCAAACAGTCTTATCATTCTGAGTTCAAATGTCATAATTGCCGGTGGGAAAAGCGTGACCCTTGGTGAGGAAATGGCTATTATTGGCTTCTTTAAATGAAGTTAGGCTGGAAATCCTTCAGTATAGTAATGGGGAAGGTGGTCTCATACCAGCTTAGTCGGCAGGTATGGGCGTAACCTTTCAGGATGCCACGTGACTATTGTATTGTATTGTATTGTATGTCTTTATTTATATAGCGCCTTTAATGTACATAGCGCTTCACAGTAGTAATATATGTGGTAATCAAATAATTAACAGATAATATAAATAACAGGTCATGGGAATAAGTGCTTCAGACATAAAAGTAACATTAAGGAAGAGGAGTCGCTGCCCCGAGGAGCTTACAGTCTAATTGGTAGGTAGGGAGAACGTACAGAGACAGTAGGAGGGAGTTCTGGTAAGTGCGTCTGCAGGGGGCCCAGCTTTATGTATCATGTGTTCAGAATATCCACAGTGCTATTCATATGCTTCTTTAAGCAAGTGTGTCTTAAGGTGGGTCTTAAAGGTGGGTCTTAATGTCACTATGATGACTAGTGGCAATTGTGTTGACAAGCCGAGGGTACCACTCGAGCTCTTGCAATAGTGGTGGAGCAACATGCCGTGGTCCCTGTCTTCATCAACGTCCAATGTTGTTTGACTTGTGTGTTATGATAAATAATTGGTGACAGATTATCCGCCCAGATTTGGGCTTGTATGCTATTCAGTTATGGGAGTGGATCCGATCGAAGCATGGAGATAAGTCGGGGGTTTGGAGCTCGAACATCTTAGGTGTCCAACGAAACTACAACTTTTGTTTTAACGGTAAATGTGATGTAAGGGGGTAACCGGGCTCTCAATAAAGGTCAAGCCCATGAATGGTTATCCCTGATCCATACTGTATATAAGGATTCAAGAGAGTTAGCTCTTGGACCCAGTAACATTGTATCTTTCAGTGCATGACTTGTAAAAAATGTATTCTATGTGTTTTTATCTTTCCGGGCATGTCAGCATGCAGGGATTGCCAGGGCATGAGTTTCAAGTGGGATTTTGCAAAGGAATTGTGGTCAGAATGTGCCTAGGTAGTTGGGGTCTGGAGTTGTCGGTTCCCCTAAAAATGTACCCGGGAATCATGCCGGATTCCTGGATACATGTACAGTAGGCACATTGTCCCGGCAATATCTCCCCTTGAAACCGTTTGCACAATGCATCGCTAGGGTTCCCTGCTTCAGCATAGCCCAGAAAGTTAAATGAGGCACAGGTATTGAGTGTCTCTGTAACTGCGGGAATCCCTAGATAACATAGGGGTACCCCATTTAGTGCATGGTATCCCAGAACCAGTATTGGGTTCATGGGTATGCCCAACCATAGAAAAGTTTGTGGGGGGGGGGGGGGGGGCTCTCAGAGTCCCAGCTAAGTCCAATAGATAGTGTGTGGGGAAAAAAGGCTGATAGAAATAAAAGTACTATTCTATTCCCCAAACCCAGGGACTTAGGGATGTATTAAACTATATTTTATTAATACATTGTAATGTACTGTTTTGTACTGTAAGGTAGTGGGGCTTTCGGAAATGGTGTCCCATAAACTGCCAGGGCTACCAAGTTGGTGCCAGTAAATCTAGTGGACATCGGAGTTCAAAGCAGCCAGAGGATTCCAGAGGTGTAAGAGGCAAATGGGCAACAGGAAAAGGCTGAGTACCCAGGTCCAGGGATCAATGGCAGTCATTCCGGGCTGCCAGTTGTTCTGACAGACTTGGAGGAGCCTGTCACCTCAGGGGGCATTGAGGGAACAAGGGATGGAGGTGCCAACTTGCGCATGTCCCTTGGTTCATTCAGATTTTCTGCTTCTCACGGGAGACCAGGTATTTACACCTTTTTACCAGGATCATACATTGAGCAAAGCAGGTAAAGTGAAATAAATAGCAAATTTATTCGCAGGAAATGGCATACACACAATGATACACAAACTAAATAAGAAAAGGCACACTTACTGGGGGTCTGGGCTACAAAACGAAACTTTCCTAGGTGCAGGGGCTCCTAAATAAGAAGCTTACCCTGACCAAGACATAGCCCAAAATGTCCTGGAGCTCAAATCGGCATAAAGTTCCAGATGCCACCACTCCCTTCTCTCCGGAGGACTTGAAATTGCTTGACTAGTTCTTAGCTCCAAACGTCCTGGAACTAAACTTGGTTTAAAATCCCAGCCACGACCACTACATTCAATTCTCAGAACTTGGCTGCAAAAAGTGGGACTTATTTCGTCTAGGTTTTTCTGAAGCCGGTGCCATGCTATTCAGGCAAGAGCATCTTGTGGTACATTCAAATATCCCGCTGCAGTTCTGGTGCTTAGAATCTGATGACCGGATTGGCTGAGGGATTCTTATAGTATTTTGGAGTTCATTCACAAAAATTCTACAGCTAATTACAGCATGGGAACTTTCCTTCCAGCCAATCAGAGCGATGCTGGTCCCTGAAGCCAGGTAAGCGGGGAATCTGAATCTGCCAAGGGCATGAGCAAGTTTGCCACCTTAGCCACTTGCTATTCAGATGCCACCTACTGAGTTAGGCTCCTCCAGGTCTTGTGAGGCAAATGGTAGTCCGGACGACTTCCATTCATCCCAGGACATGGGTACTTGAGCCATTCCCTGCTACACTAAATGGTCTTCAGACCTGGCAGCCTCTGGTGGCTTTCATGTCCGGTGTCTGAGCAGACTTGCTGGCACCAAGTTGGTAGCCCAGTGGCCTGTCAGAACATTGGTCCTGAAAGTCCCAGCTCATAATACTTTTACATGTCCTAAGTCTCTGGGTATGGGGAATAGAAATAGAAAGCTGCACTTTATTTTCTAATAGCCTATATTCCCCACACACTATCAAATTGACTTGGACTGGATTTTTAAAATCCCCTCTCTTCCTTATATATGGTTGGAGCACCCCAGAACCCATGTACAGGTTGTGGGTGACCTTGGCATTAACTTAGTATCCCCCTTAACCTAGGGACTCCTCCATAGTTACAGGGATACTTTGCATCCCTATGCCCCATTTACCTTTCTGGGCTATGCTGAAGCAGGGAACCCTAGCGGTGAGTCGTGCAAGCGTTTTCAACGGGAGATATTGCCGGGACAATGTGCCTATATGTATCAAGAAATCAATCATGATTCTTGAGTACATTTTTGGGGTATCCAACAACTCTGGACCACGACTACCTTGACACATTCTGACAACACATTCTCCACAAAACCTCCCTTCAAACTCATACCCTAGCAATCCCTTCTTGCTGGCATCCCTGGAAAGGCAAAAACTCGAAAACTCTTTATTGTCGCATAATTACATGGTATGCATATAACGGTTAGGCTCAGGAGCTGACACTCTTGAACCCTAATACATGGATCAGAGGTAACAAAACGGGCTTAAACCTTTTTTGTGAGCCTGGTTACCCCCTCACCGTCCCACTGCTAACCCGGCTTTTTCTACCGGCTTGCCTCTGATTGGCTGCTTGAGAAAGTTCCCACGCTCTGATTAGTATTTTGTGAAAGGAGCTCCAAATACTATAAGGATCGATGCACCAATCAGATTTGTGTCCTCTGTAAGAAAGAGCACCGGCGGGCTTTTCAAAAGTGCTCTTGCGCGAATAGCAGAGAACTGGCTTCAGTTTTCAACCTGAGAAGCCTGCCCGAAAATTGTCCAGCTTTGTGCGACCAAGTTCTCAGAAACTAACATAGCAGTCGCGGTTGGGATTTCAAGCTGATTTTAGTTTCAGGAAGTTTGGTACTAAATCCCAATCAAGAAAAAACAAGTCCTCCGGAGAGAAGGGAGCAGTGGCGTGTGGAACACACATCGATTGGGTACCAGGAGATTCCGGGCTAAGTCCCGGTCAGGGGAAAGCTCTTATTTAGGGTTCCCTGCACCTAGGAGAGTCTAGTAAGTGTGTCTTTTCATCTGTATTTGGTGTTACACTGTGTGTATGCGAATCTGGGCGAATAAATTTCCAATTTATTTCATTATAGTGTTTTGCTCAATGAATGATCCGGTAAAAAGGTGTAAATTGCCTGGTCTCCTGTGACAGTAAATACATGCTCTCTTCTTTTTCTGTATCACTGCATTGATTGGGACAAGGAACGGCTCAGTGAGTAGATACTGGCTCTGATAACGACATTGAGGGTGAATCAATTCCCAGTATCAGCTCCTTGTGACCTTGGGTAAGTCACTCTATCTCCCTGGGCCTAAGGGCTCTTATATAGTGGCCGCGCGCGGCACTTATAATTGGCTGAGGTTAGTCAGCCTTTCTATAATAGGGCTGTGCGCGCGCACGGCAGGGAACGTGGAGCCAGCCGACTGGGGGGAAGATGGGGAGAATAATGAATTTGCGCCGCTACCGCCGCTGTAATGGGTGTGTGTGCGTGTGTGTGTGTGTGTCAAAGTTAAATAAATAAAAATTATTTTTATTGTGCAACTTTTTATTTTATTTAAAAAATATTATTTAATTCATTATTAACTCACACAATCCACACGCACGCACGCACGCACGCACGCACACACACACACACACACACACACACACACACACACACTACCTTCACTCACAGCATACACACAAAAAGCGTGCGTCACGTGCATGCGCGCCCGCACCTACTATAGAACAATCCTCAGGCATCAAAATCATAGATTGTACACTCACATGGGCAGGGACTGTGTCTGTAACATTCCTAGGTGCTGCGAACCGCGAACTATACTGTAATTGTGAAGCGATTTGTGCCCCAATGTGAGAAATAAAGTTATTATCATTATCGTCAGTATTTTGTATGCAGAGATACATGGAAATGGATGAATACTGTTCAGCTGTCTCTATTTACGAGAGAGACCCCCTTTAATTTATCATAGGAACGTTCCTTCAACCCAATGCGTCAGTGGGAGCTACCTGTGCTGAAGCTGGGATATCCTGAAAACCAGACCTGTCGGGGGGCTTGAGGACTGGAGTTGAGCACCACTGGTCTAAAGGTTACTCTTCCTCAAATTCTCTTGTACATAACACCAAAGGTGAGCTGATAGGCGGCAGCCTTTGTTGGTAGCAAAAGGGTGTTCGCCGTTTTTGCCTCTCACTGATGTGACAGCTGCTCTGTTATTGGTCTTTGGTAAAATATTGTATCCCTCTGTACCTTATGTTTCCACTTACCCTTCCCTATAGAGTGTAAGCTCTTTGGGGCAGCGGCCTCCTTACCTGCTGAAACAATGTAGGTTAATGTTTGTTATTTGATTGTATTCGTCCACCAACCCTATTGTATTGCGCTATGGAATATGTTGATGCCTTATAAATAAATGATAATAATAAATAATGGTATCCTCAGATGCTGGAGATTAACCAAATCATGATTTTTAACACAATTTTTTTTAAAGAGCAGGACATGCTCAGCATGCAAAATACTACTGCACCGACACACTTTATTCGAGCAAATACCCGGTATGTACCTGGCAGATACCTGGAATGCGCCGCTCCTCACCTCTGACAAGCCCCGTTGCGTTTGCCTTCCCAGCCTGGGTTCATGCCTGGCTGATGGGCGGCTGATTTGTTAAATGATAATGATTAGGATTTAATAGGCTGCAATGCTTCGCGTGTCTACCAGATGGCATAAATTCATGAATTGTAATGCAGTATATATATATATACTGTGCAGTATTGCAGCCAGCGGGAATAAAATGCTTCAATCCCTGCCTAGAAAATAACCCAATATACTCGGGCAGAAAACAGTCACAAACCTCAATACACCTGGGTATACCCGAATTCGTGGGACTAGCCGAGCTCGAATAAAGTGTGTCGCCAGTGTAACATTATATGAGCTAAACTCCTATAGACTTGTGGGGGGGTTGCAACTTTAAGATGTAACGTTGGAAAGTGTAGACTGAGACGTACAATGCATTGATGTGGCAGATAGGATGGAAGTATAGTCACCCATCTGTTATTAGGAGTTTCTAAACAGAGAAAGCGTACGTTACAATATACAAGCAAATTACAAGTTAAAATGAGCATTGGGATATGGTTTCTTAGGGCCTATGATCGGGGCTCCAGACCAGTAGCACTTCTGTGAGCATTATGTAAATGTTTTTTGAAATATATAGAGGCGTAAATATCATACAATATATGTGTGTGTGTGTGTGTACTGTAGTGCCGATGAGTATTCTAAAACAAATCTGGGGCAATCACCAACAAGATCCAGGTACATGCTGGGTACATGCTGCAAGATTTCAGTGACATTTCTGCAGAGACTAATGGCCCATTGGATTAACAGCGGGGGTCACTGGCTGAATAGGACTGCCAGGGACCACTGCTGTGTTAATCCGATGGGCCATTAGTCTCTGCAGAAATGTCACTGAAATGTTGCAGTATGCACCCAGCATGTACCCAGCATGTACCTGGGTCTTGTTGGTGATAGCCCCAGATTTTCCAAGGCAAGTTTAAGGCATGTTTTAGAATACTCGTTGGCGCACCTGTATGTATTGTGACATAGTCCAAAGATGTTAGGCAGCTTTCTGCCCCATTTTAGAGCAGAAAGTGCAGGAATAGCTAAAAATGATCCGTTCCACAGCTTCACATTAACTCAGGCAGCTGGATGGAAAATCCAGACCACAGATTACAATGGCTCTAGTTCTCCCTCACCTGCTCTTCTAATCACATGCACAGGTATTTAGAGCAGAGAGGTTTTGCATTTCACTCTCTCTCCTTAGAGCCTGGGGGCTGGGGGTGTCGCTACTCTCCTGCATCCAGTATCGAGGTTGACGGCCTCTCCACGTATGACAGTACCAGAGGATTTGCCTGGACACCACGAACAGATAAGACAAAACAAATGATTACTGCTGTTGCTAAAAGACTGTGCTGTATCTTGTGTCCCTAAATGAGAGAGCATTGTTTTAAGCTGGGGAACCAGTTTAGTTGGCCAGCAGCTGTTAGAGAGACTGATTCTGATGTGTAGTTAGATCCCTGAAAGGGATAGGATTTGCTTATATGATTTTGGTTTTATTTCTTGAAATAACAGTGTGGGAAATATTGTAACACTGAAATGTGTGAACTGCTGAATGAAAGTATCTGAGTACCTCTAACCTACACATGTTAAAGCTGCAGTACCTTAATTGGATGAAAATAAAGCAGGCAGAAGCCTGAGTTAAGCAGCATAATACTTTGCATGATCCTGTTTGTTGTATAGTTAACCCTAGAAGACTGTGTCGGGAAGAACCCAGACAGACGTCAGCACTACAGAAGAGGGGCGTTTGTCACAGTATGTACACAGGGTAATATGCCAAAAAGATGGCGTCCGTATTGCACTGTAAAGGGAGAGAGGTATAAACAGGAATAAATCACCAAAGTGATCCAATACACCAGCACAACACAGCAACTGAAGAAAAATATGATTTATTGGTTCACGATGCAGACATGGACCAATAAATCACCCTTTTGTTCAGTTGCTGTGTGGTGTTGGTATATTGGATCACTTCGGTGATTTATTTATGTGTGTGTGTGTATTTATATTTATATATGTATGTATATATATATATATATATATATATATATATATATATATATATATATATATACGCACAAAAACATGAAGTCCGCAACGCACTCAATAGAAAATTATTATTTAATCTCAATAAATCATCAGGCATTTACCAAACCTCCAGAGCAACGTCCGATTCAGACCACAAGGTCTTTTCTCAGGCTCTGTTCTTGTTGTTTGAAACAGACGTCGCTCTGGAGTTTTGGTGATTGCCTGATGATTTATTGAGATTAAATAATCCTTTTTCTATTGAGTGTGCTGCAGACTTCATATTTCTGTGTATCTATTAGACTAGTTGGCGTTCCCCGTCTGTCTGCAAGCACCTCGATTTCTGATAAGTATATATTATTTTGTTGGTCTGTGGTTCTTTGTCTTTGTGCACCCAGCATTATTTTGTTGTGTGTGTGTGTGTGTGTATATATATATATACAGTGTTCGACAAATCACCCAAAAATCTACTCGCCCAACCAAAAAATCTACTCGCCACCTAGTCCCGCCCCCAACCCCACCCCTAGTCCCGCCCCCAACCCTAGTCCCGCCACCAACCCCGCTTTAAAATAAAATATATATATAAAATACATTTAATAAATTCCTAGTCAGAACAACATTTGTTTTTGACATAAATGTATTTATTGTATTACATTATACTCCAATTAGTCCTTGTTATGTGTGTATGTGTGCGAAAATGTCGGATCTAGAAATAAAAGCCCGGTGTGAATGACTAGTTTACTGAACCCCTTAACCAGTGTCTGGACGTCCCCGCTTCACAATATCTAAAGCAGCAATCCCGCCTGGGATCTTACCTAATCCGCAGTCCCTCAATGTCCAGGTACCCTCATTCCCGCAATGTTATACATTGGAGGGGAGGTGTTCCCTACCTCTCTTCTGGGTTAGGGGGGGTTCCGATGTCTTCCGTGTGAAGCTTGAGTCAGATCTGGAAGAAAGCAGTATAGGTTATTTCCGTGAAGTATAGGGCAAGTAAAATATATAGGGTAAATAAGAGATCCAGAGTGTGGGGGAGAGAGAGAGTGTGGAGGGGAGAGAGAGAGTGTGGGGGGGGGAGAGAGAGAGTGTGGGGGGGGGAGAGAGAGAGTGTGGGGGGGGAGAGAGAGAGTGTGGGGGGGAGAGAGAGAGAGTGTGTGGGGGGGAGAGAGAGTGTGGGGGAGAGAGAGAGAGTGAGTGGGGGAAGAGAGAGAGAGTGAGTGGGGGGAAGAGAGAGAGAGAGAGAGAGAGAGAGTGTGGGGGGAAGAGAGAGAGAGAGAGAGAGTGTGGGGAAGAGAGAGAGAGAGAGAGAGTGTGGGGGGAAGAGAGAGAGAGAGAGAGAGAGAGAGAGAGTGTGGGGGGAAGAGGGAGAGAGAGTGTGGGAAGAGAGAGAGTGTGGGGGGGAGAGAGTGTGGGAGAGAGAGAGTGTGGGAGAGAGAGAGTGTGGGGGGAAGAGGGAGAGAGAGTGTGGGAAGAGAGAGAGTGTGGGGGGGAGAGAGTGTGGGAGAGAGAGAGTGTGGGGGGGAGAGAGTGTGTGGGGGGGAGAGAGTGTGTGGGGGAGAGAGAGAGTGTGGGGGAGAGAGAGAGAGTGTATGTGGGAGAGAGAGAGAGAGTATGTGGGAGAGAGAGAGAGAGTGTGGGGGAAAGAGAGAGAGAGTGTGGGGGAAAGAGAGAGAGAGTGTGGGGGAAAGAGAGAGAGAGTGTGGGGGAAAGAGAGAGAGAGTGTGGGGGAAAGAGAGAGAGAGTGTGGGGGAAAGAGAGAGAGAGTGTGGGGGAAAGAGAGAGAGAAAGTGGGGGAGAGAGTGGGGGTGAGAGAGTGAGTGTGGGGGGGGAGAGAGAGAGTGTGGGGGGGAGAGAGAGTGTGGGGGGGAGAGAGAGTGTGGGGGGGAGAGAGAGTGTGAGAGAGAGTGTGAGTGGGGGGAAGAGAGCGAGTGAGTGGGGGAAGAGAGAGAGTGTGGGGGGGGGGGGGAGAGAGAGAGAGATTGAGTGGGGGGAAGAGAGAGAGTGTGGGGGGGAGAGAGAGAGAGTGTGGGGGGAAGAGAGAGAGAGAGTGTGGGGGGAAGAGAGAGAGAGTGAGAGAGGGTGAGTGGGGGGAAGAGAGAGAGTGAGTGGGGGGAAGAGAGAGAGTGAGTGGGGTGGAGAGAGAGAGTGAGTGGGGGGAAGAGAGAGTGTGAGTGGGGGGAAGAGAGAGTGTGGGGGGAGAGGGAGAGAGTGAGTGGGGGGAAGAGAGAGAGAGAGTGTGGGGGAGAGAGAGTGTGGGGAAGAGAGAGAGTGTGTGGGGGGAAGAGAGAGAGAGTGTGTGGGGGGAAGAGAGATAGAGTGTGTGGGGGGAAGAGAGAGAGAGAGAGTGAGAGAGTGTGAGTGGGGGGAAGAGAGAGTGTGGGGGGGGAGAGGGAGAGAGTGAGTGGGGGGAAGAGAGAGAGAGAGAGTGTGGGGGGGAGAGAGAGGAGAGTGTGGGGGGAAGAGAGAGAGAGAGTGTGGGGGGAAGAGAGAGAGAGATTGTGGGGGGGGGGAGAGAGAGGGAGAGAGAGAGGGAGAGGGAGAGGGAGAGAATGGAGGAGAGAGAGAGAGTGTGGGGGGGAGAGAGAGAGAGTGTGGGGGGGAGAGAGAGAGTGTGGGGGGGAGAGAGAGAGTGTGGGGGGGAGAGAGAGAGTGTGGGGGAGAGAGAGTGTGGGGGAGAGAGAGAGAGAGAGTGTGGGGGGAGAGAGAGTATGTGGGAGAGAGAGAGAGTATGTGGGAGAGAGAGAGTGAGTGTGGGGGAAAGAGAGAGAGTATGTGGGAGAGAGTGAGTGTGGGAGAGAGAGAGTGAGTGTGGGGGAAAGAGAGAGAGAAAGTGGGGGAGAGAGAGAGAGTGGGGGGGGGAGAGAGAGAGTGTGGGGGGGGAGAGAGAGAGTGTGTGGGGGGGAGAGAGTGTGGGGGGGAGAGAGAGTGTGAGAGAGAGTGTGAGTGGGGGGAAGAGAGCGAGTGAGTGGGGGAAGAGAGAGTGTGGGGGGGGGGGGAGAGAGAGAGATTTTTGGGGGGGAGAGAGAGAGTGAGTGGGGGGAAGAGAGAGAGTGTGGGGGGGAGAGAGAGAGAGTGTGGGGGGAAAGAGAGAGAGAGAGTGTGGGGGGAGAAGAGAGAGAGAGAGTGAGAGAGGGTGAGTGGGGGGAAGAGAGAGAGTGTGGGGTGGAGAGAGAGAGTGAGTGGGGGAAGAGAGAGAGTGAGTGGGGGGAAGAGAGAGTGTGAGTGGGGGGAAGAGAGAGTGTGGGGGGGAGAGGGAGAGAGAGTGTGGGGGGGAGAGAGAGTGTGGGGGGGGGAGAGAGAGAGAGAGAGTGTGGGAGATAGTGAGTGGGGGAAGAGAGAGAGTGTGGGGGGGAGAGAGAGTGTGGGGGGGGAGAGAGAGTGTGGGGGGAGAGAGAGAGAGTGTGGGGGGAGAGAGAGAGTGTGGAGGAGAGAGAGTGAGTGAGTGGGGGAAGAGAGAGAGAGAGAGTGGGGGGGGGAGAGGGAGAGAGAGTGTGGGGGGGAGATGGAGAGAGAGTGTGGGAAGAGAGAGAGTGTGGGGGGGAGAGAGAGAGTGTGGGGGAGAGAGAGAGAGAGTGTGGGGGAGAGAGAGAGTGAATGTGGGGGAGAGTGAGTGTGGGGGAGAGTGAGTGTGGGGGAGAGAGAGTGTGGGGGAGAGAGAGTGTGGGGGAAAGAGAGTGTGGGGGAAAGAGAGTGTGGGGGAAAGAGAGTGTGGGGGAAAGAGAGTGTGGGGGAAAGAGAGTGTGGGGGAAAGAGAGTGTGGGGGAAAGAAGATTGTGGGGGAAAGAGAGTGTGGGGGAAAGAGAGTGTGGGGGAAAGAGAGTGTGGGGGAAAGAGAGTGAGAGTGTGGGGGAAAGAGAGTGAGAGTGTGGGGGAAAGAGAGTGAGAGTGTGGGGGAAAGAGAGTGAGAGTGTGGGGGAAAGAGAGTGAGAGTGTGGGGAAAGAGAGTGAGAGTGTGGGGGAAAGAGAGAGTGAGTGGGGGGAAGAGAGAGTGAGTGGGGGGAAGAGAGAGTGAGTGGGGGGAAGAGAGAGTGAGTGGGGGGAAGAGAGAGTGAGTGTGGGGGAGAGAGAGTGTGGGGAAGAGAGAGTGTGGGGGAAAGAGAGTGTGGGGGAAAGAGAGTGTGGGGGAAAGAGAGTGTGGGGGAAAGAGAGTGTGGGGGAAAGAGAGTGAGAGTGTGGGGGAAAGAGAGTGAGAGTGTGGGGGAAAGAGAGTGAGAGTGTGGGGGAAAGAGAGTGAGAGTGTGGGGGGAAGAGAGATAGAGAGTGTGGGGGGGGAGAGGGAGAGAGAGATTGTGGGAGAGAGAGAGTGTGGGGGGGAGAGAGAGTGAGTGTGGGGGGAGAGAGAGTGTGGGGGGAGAGAGAGTGTGGGGGAAAGAGAGTGTGGGGGAAAGAGAGTGTGGGGGAAAGAGAGTGTGGGGGAAAGAGAGTGTGGGGGAAAGAGAGTGTGGGGGAAAGAGAGTGTGGGGGAAAGAGAGTGAGAGTGTGGGGGAAAGAGAGTGAGAGTGTGGGGGAAAGAGAGTGAGAGTGTGGGGAAAGAGAGTGAGAGTGTGGGGGAAAGAGAGTGAGAGTGTGGGGGAAAGAGAGTGAGAGTGTGGGGGAAAGAGAGTGAGAGAGAGTGTGGGGGAGAGAGAGTGTGGGGAGGAGAGAGAGAGAGAGAGAGTGTGGGGGAAGAGAGAGATAGAGAGTGTGGGGGGGGGGGAGAGGGAGAGTGAGTGTGGGGGAGAAGAGAGAGAGTGTGGGAGGAGAGAGAGTGTGGGGGGAGAGAGAGTGTGTGGGGGAAAGAGAGTGTGGGGGAAAGAGAGTGTGGGGGAAAGAGAGTGTGAGTGTGGGGGAAAGAGAGTGAGAGTGTGGGGGAAAGAGAGTGAGAGTGTGGGGGAAAGAGAGTGAGAGTGTGGGGGAAGAGAGTGAGAGTGTGGGGGAAAGAGAAGTGAGTGAGTGGGGGGAAGAGAGAGTGAGTGGGGGGAAGAGAGAGTGAGTGGGGGAAGAGAGAGAGAGTGTGGGGGGAAGAGAGAGATAGAGAGTGTGGGGGGGGGGGAGAGGGAGAGAGAGATTGTGGGAAGAGAGAGAGTGTGGGGGGGAGAGAAAGAGAGTGTGGGGGAAAGAGAGTGTGTGGGAAAGAGAGTGTGGGGGAAAGAGAGTGTGGGGGAAAGAGAGTGTGGGGGATAGAGAGTGTGGGGGAAAGAGAGTGTGGGGGAAAGAGAGTGTGGGGGAAAGAGAGTGCGGGGGAAAGAGAGTGTGGGGGAAAGAGAGTGCGGGGGAAAGAGAGTGCGGGGGAAAGAGAGTGCGGGGGAAAGAGAGTGTGGGGGAAAGAGAGTGTGGGGGAAAGAGAGTGTGGGGGAAAGAGAGTGTGGGGGAAAGAGAGTGAGGGGGAAAGAGAGTGTGGGGGAAAGAGAGTGTGGGGGAAAGAGAGTGTGGGGGAAAGAGAGAGAGAGAGAGTGTGGGGGAAAGAGAGAGAGAGAGAGTGTGGGGAAAGAGAGAGAGTGTGGGGGAAAGAGAGAGAGAGAGAGTGTGGGGGAAAGAGAGAGAGAGAGAGAGTGTGGGGGGAAGAGAGCGAGTGAGTGGGGGGAAGAGAGAGAGTGAGTGGGGGGAAGAGAGAGAGTGTGGGGGGGAGAGAGAGCGTGAGTGGGGGGAAAGAGAGCGAGTGAGTGGGGGGAAGAGAGAGAGTGTGGGGGGGAGAGAGAGAGAGTGTGGGGGGGAGAGAGAGAGAGTGTGGGGGGAAGAGAGAGAGAGAGTGTGGGGGGAGAGAGAGTGTGGGGGAGAGAGAGAGAGTATGTGGGAGAGAGAGAGAGAGTGTGGGGGAAAGAGAGAGAGAAAGTGGGGAGAGAGAGAGAGTGGGGAGAGAGTGGGGGTGAGAGAGTGAGTGTGGGGGGAGAGAGAGAGATTTTTTGGGGGGGAGAGAGAGCGTGAGTGGGGGGAAGAGAGAGAGAGTGTGGGGGGGAGAGAGAGAGAGTGTGGGGGGAAGAGAGAGAGAGAGTGTGGGGGGAGAGAGAGTGTGGGGGAGAGAGAGAGAGTATGTGGGAGAGAGAGAGAGAGTGTGGGGGAAAGAGAGAGAGTGTGGGGGAAAGAGAGAGAGAAAGTGGGGGAGAGAGAGAGAGTGGGGGAGAGAGTGGGGGTGAAGAGAGTGAGTGTGGGGGGGAGAGAGAGAGTGAGTGGGGGGAAGAGAGAGAGTGAGTGGGGGGAAGAGAGAGTGTGAGTGGGGGAAGAGAGAGTGTGGGGGGGAGAGAGGGAGAGAGAGTGTGGGGGGGAGAGAGAGTGTGGGGGGGGGAGAGAGAGAGAGAGAGTGTGGGAGATAGTGAGTGGGGGGAGAGAGTGAGTGTGGGGGGAGAGAGAGAGTGGGGGGAGTGAGAGTGTGGGGGGGAGAGAGAGAGTGTGGGGGGATGAGAGAGAGTGTGGAGGAGAGAGAGTGTGTGGGTGGGGGAAGAGAGAGAGAGTGGGGGGGGAGAGGAGAGGTGTGGGGGGGTGGAGAGAGAGTGTGGGAAGAGAGAGTGTGGGGGGGAGAGAGAGAGGTGAGGGAGGAGAGAGAGTGGGGGAGTGAGAGTGGGGGGTATGAGAGTGTGGGGAGTGTGAGGGGGGGGAGAGTGTGTGTGGGGGAGGTGAGTGTGGGAGTGGGGGGATTGAGTGTGGGGGTAGAGGTGGGGGGGAAAGAGAGTGTGGGGGTATGTGTGAGTGGGGGGGTAGGTGTGTGTGGGGATAGTGAGTGGGGGGGATTGTGAGTGTGGGGATGAGGTGGGGGTTAGTGTGTGTGGGGGTGTGAGTGTGGGGGGGGAAGTGTGTGTGTGGGGGGGGGGAAAGTGAAGGGTGAGTGGGGGGAAGAGTGTGAGTGTGGGGGGGGTTGAGTGTGGGGTGGGGGGGTTTGTGTGGTGAGTGTGGGGGGGTTGTGAGTGGAGGGGGGGGGTAGTGTGTGGGGGGGGGTTGTGTGTGGGGGGGGGTTGTAGTGGGAGTGGGGGGTTTTGTGGGTGTGGGGGGGTTTGTGTGGGGGGGGTATGTGTGGGGGGGGTTTGTGAGTGGGGGGGTTTGTGAGGGGGGGGTTTGTGAGTGAGTGGGGGGGGTTTGTGTGGGTGTGGGGGGGGGTTTGTGTGGTGTGGGGGGGGGGTGAGTGGTGTGGTGGGGGGTTTGTGTGGGCTGTGGGGGGGGGTAGTGAGTGTGTGTGT
>NC_134486.1:408974135-409060737 GCF_040206685.1 Ascaphus truei | reverse complement strand
ATCCCTAGTATTCGTGTAATTATTGTCCCTCACCCCCTATTATTCACGCTTTGCAATACTGAAATGTTCTTTCGTCATGCCAATAAAGCTGATTTGATTTGATTTGAGTGTGGGGGAGAGAGAGAGAAAGTGGGGGAGAGAGAGAGAGAGAGTGGGGGAGAGAGAGAGAGAGTGGGAGAGAGAGAGAGAGAGAGAGTGGGAGAGAGAGAGAGAGAGAGTGGGGGAGAGAGAGAGTGTGGGGGAGAGAAAGAGTGTGGGGGAGAGACAGAGTGGGGGAGAGAGAGAGAGTGGGGGAGAGAGAGAGAGAGAGTGGGGGAGAGAGAGAGAGAGAGTGGGGAGAGAGAGAGAGAGAGAGTGGGGGAGAGAGAGAGAGAGTGGGGGATAGAGAGAGAGTGGGGGATAGAGAGAGAGTGGGGGAGAGAGAGAGAGTGTGGGGGAGAGAGAGAGAGTGTGGGGAGAGAGAGAGAGTGTGGGGAAGGAGAGAGAGAGTGTGGGGGAGAGAGAGAGAGTGTGGGGGAAAGAGAGAGGAGAAACGGTGGGTGATACACAGAGTGGGGGGGTGACTGACCTGGGGGGGGTGACTGACCTGGGGGGGGGGTGACTGACTGGGGTGGGGTGACTGACTGGGGGGGGGGGGTTACTGACTGGGGGGGGTGACTGACTGGGGGGGGTGACTGACTGGGGGGGGTGACTGACTGGGGGGGGGACTGACTGGGGAGGGGGTTGACTGACTGGGGGGGGGTGACTGACTGGGGGGGTGACTGACTGGGGGGGGGCGTGACTGACTGGGGGGGTGACTGACTGGGGGGGTGACTGACTGGGTGGGTGACTGACTAGGTGGGTGACTGACTGGGGGGGTGACTGACTGGGGGGTGACAGACTGGGGGGTGTGACTGACTGGGGGGGGGGGGGTTACTGACTGGGGGGGTGACTGACTGGGGGGAGAGGTTACTGATTGGGGGGGAGAGGTTACTGATTGGTGGGAGAGGTTACTGATTGTGGGGGGAGGTTACTGTTTGGGGGGGTACCTCTGGTGTCACACACATACACATACTCCCATACACACACACACACACACACACACACACACCCCCGCACGCCAACCGGGCTGCAGCAGTGGTGACCTCCCGCCCCGGGCAGCGATCGGTGGATCGAGGGGAAGGGGACAGGAGCAGGGGAAGGGGACAGGAGCAGGAGGAGGGGAAGGGGACAAGAGCTGGGGACGGGGACAGGAGGAGGGGAAGGGGACAGGAGCAGGGGACAGGAGGAGGGGAAGGGGACAGGAGCAGGGGACAGGAGGTTGGGAGGGGACAGGAGAGCTGCCGCGGTGGGGTGTAAGGAGCCATGTGGGGACCAGGGGGATCGCAGGGAAGGAGCAGAGGGGCCGCAGCATGGCGAGTACTTATCCTCCAACAGATGTCCGGGCAGAAAGAATGGCTGCTCGTTGGGGGCGGGCTCATATAGAGCCTGGCCGCGCGCCCACAAGGCCTGGGAGCGCGCGCCAATCAGCAGTCAGGTAGGGGGAGTTTTTTTTGTTTTTTTTAGCGCGAGCAGGGAAAATTTAAAAAAAAACGTGTGCTGCTTGGGCCAATATTTACTCGCCCGGGGGATAAATCCACACGCCCCGGGCGTGTAAATGTATAGGATTGTCGAACACTGTATATATATATATATATATATATACAGTATATAGTTTTGAGCTCATTAAAATCGTAGGTTTTAAACAGAGCAATTGCAATGTAATGTAATCAGGTGTACTATCATTTGCATGTATTAAATCTCGCTGCTTCCTAATGTCTCAAGGTGGTTGTGTGGGTGACAGCACTGTCTCTGCCGTCTACATCTGACATGTGCATAAAATGACTGTGATAAGACCCCAGATTCCTTTATTTATTCTTTCCAAGGATGACAGGAATTCTTTATGACGTTTTCCCACTACATACAGTACAACTGAATAGATCTTTATTTCTAAGCCTTCCAGCTCAGAGGAATTTAAAGGAAGTCAATGGGTCTTGAAGAGCAGATGTTGGCAAGATGATCGTACTGTAAGTCAACAGGTTAAACAAGTGGGCTGTGTTAGTGTGCGTACACTGTATGCATCAATTTATATAGGCTGTGTTAGTGTGCGTACACTGTATGCATCAATTCATATAGGCTGTGTTAGTGTGCGGTACACTGTATGGATCAATTCATATAGGCTGTGTTAGTGTGCAGTACACTGTATGGATCAATTCATATACGCTGTGTTAGTGTGCAGTACACTGTGTGGATCAATTCATATAGGCTGTGTTAGTGTGCAGTACACTGTGTGGATCAATTCAGATAATGTGGAAACCCTATTAGTAAGTCACTAAATCACGTTCCTTTCCAGACATCAACATCAAACAAAGAGGGGAACTACATAGATGTAATGGTGTTATTTACTACATTACATCAGCACATACAGTACAGCTGTAATTTAGTTTATCTTTCCTGGAGTGCGGTTAGGAAGCCCGAGGTCAGAGCTAACTGGGAATACAGTCTCTGTGATCCTGCAGAGGACATCACACTAACCGATACCGAACCATTCACTCTCTGACAGAGACAGTTACATGAAGTAATGAATCCCTGGGATGTTAATTGATCATTAGGTTGAAAGATTGGGATATGAGAGTTCCAATAACATGTAAGTAGCACCTAACACTTTTTTTGCTTCTCAAACATAAGATGAGGATCCACAAACCAAACAGTATGAAAGATAAGGACAGAAGGTATACAATGTATTTACCTTACTCTTGAGAAAATAGTGCCAGTAAAGGAAGATAGAAAGAAAAGTATAACACAACTTTCAGCAAATTCACATCAACACAGATAAATATAAAAATAATAATAAAAAATCTTACAAGAAAAGCAAGATGAGAAAATTATATATTACAGGGGTGTTTTAGTAGGACAGTATACAAATATGTGCCTAGTAACCTTAACCAAACAAAACAGTAATAAACAGCAAAATTCATATTGGACAAATCAGTAAAAGGCGTGGCCTTTTAGGACCAGTTCCTGTCTACTTTTATTAAAATTAAAAAAACATGCTGAATTTTAAATATCAGATATTGATAAAGAACTACTATGCAAGAACAGACAGAAGTATCAAAGTCCAAAGCGGCACTCCAAAGATGGAGTGGACGATGGAAAGAGGCCCCAGTTAGCATGTGCACTCTGCTGGTAAAGTGTCAGAATGAATGTACTGGAATTGTATGAATTGATTTCGTGCAAATAAACAAAGGTAATGGGTCCCTGCCAAGGAAAATAAGTACCAGTAAATAATGTGCATAAAAATACTTTAATGGGGTCACATAGACTAAATAAAATGCATGGGACATTGGGCTGAAACATAGAGGAACGGACAAAACATAAAACAGGAATGGCCCAGATAAGGTTATTGCTGAGCCTTTCCTACAGCTAAAATAAGCCATGAGCCTGATACTGTATGTATGGTCTCACTTCACACAGTATTAGGTTCCCCTGTGGGGTACAACGAACCCCTATTGCTAGGTGCTGGTAACAAAACTGGTGTCTCAGGTAGTGGTCACAGAGGCGGCATGGCGGAGGTGCAGTAAATTGATTACCAAATAGTTTGAAGGTATTGATTAAAGTTGGCACCTATATGCAGCACTAAAGTAGTATCAGCTAAAATCGCTCTGTTTATCGGGATAAATATTGAATGGACAGGTAGTGGGGGGAAAGAAATTATCCCAAATCTCTTGCCCTAATACCTGAATCTAGTAGAGCGGATCTAGGTAGTGCTCCGAGGACCCCTGAATTATCGTGATCAAGTAGTGCGGGTCCCAGATAGCGAGCAAAAACTCAAAGCTGAGTAAAACCGTTGTGTCAACATTACTGTAAGGGCCCGGTGAGCTGACAGAAGTGACATCAGCAGACGTACCCGACATACCTTTTGCGTAGATGGTAGGCAGGGGGTATTGTATAGGGCCTATCACATCTCATTTGACCCCAAGAAGCTGTCGGATCAACATCTCCTGGACCTATTGGATTACAAAGAAGAGAAGAAAGAAGGAAGCAAAGAAAGGAAATAAGACTCACCCGGGGCCTACAGTACTCTGCAATCATCTGAGGATCATGGACTTCTTTGCATCATGCTGATGAGGATCATTGCATCGTGGGGCAAGATTTGGTGCTGCAGTTGGATGAGAAGGGGGAATTTTCACACTGGCAATGGTAAGAAAAACATTGATTGGATTTTATTTAAATTGTGTATTTTTATTTTAGGATGCCCATTGACTGGCAATGTATTTATCTATGTCCCTTTCAAGTTATAGATAAGTACAGTTACAATCAATGCATTTTTGGCAAATGTTTGTTTTTATTTCATTGTAATGTATTTTTTTTTAGGTTGCCCATTCACTGCCATTGTGGCAATCCATGCCCATTTGTGCCCATTTTGTGGGCATGGTTCACTACAGTAACAATCAATTGGTTTATTGGCATTTTTTTTAATGTAATGCATTGTGGTTCTTTTTAATTTTTAGGTTGCCCATTCATTGCCATTGTTGCAATCCATGACCATATTGTGGGCATGGTTTACAACAGTAAAAATCAATGGATAGAATACGTGGGGCGTGGGTGTAGTTGCCCAGGGATGTTGGTTTGCCTCCCAGGTGAGTAGTGGGAGGGGAGGTTAATGCAGTTCTGAGGCAATGAATGAGTTAAGGCAATGAAGGGGTTAAGCCACAGTACCTGGTTTATTGGGGGTAGAGTGGGTGGGTGAAGGGATAGTTGCCCCAGGGTGGGTAATTAGGCCGCTATCCACCTCAGAGGCCTAACCACCCACTCCTCTACCCCCAATAAACCAGGTACTCTAGCTTAACCCCTTCATTGCCTTTAGATTCTCCCGCATCACGTGACCGGGACATTCAAACAATGCAGGGAGCTACTGGCACTCCATACCGGGGCCTGTAACTCATGGAAGCACGGGGACCTTGGGGTTGAAATGAATGCAGTTCAGCTCCGGAGACCCCCTGCTTCAATACTAATAAAATAACATAAAAGCAGCGCGATCGCCTGTTAGAGGCGCGCAGGTAGAGTGACTGATTCCGTATCACTCTTACTGCGCATCTCTTACAGACAGGTGCAGCCCGGTAGGTTTCACACAGTGCGAGTCCCATTCAGATGCTGGGACCCCCGCTGTGTTAATCCGATGTGCCATAAATCTTGCCGCTGGGATTCTGCGCGCACAGATTAAAAATAAAAAAAACATGACCATAGCGGATTTCGTGAGAGCAGCTTGACCAACCATAGCGCTGCATCTGTAAATTGCCAAGATAATATCGGCATCCCACATCTGATCAGTATCCATACAGTATATATCTCACATTCATGTTGATAGGGGCGGGGAAGGTTCATAAACAACCTGTTTGGCTTCATTAGATCCCATCCCATCGGGAGGTGGAGGAGGTCTACTGACGCGAAACTCTCTGCTCCTTTGCCCATGTTTTGGGCCACTCCCGCACTGCTCTCTGATTCCCACATCCCTGCACACTCTGACATCTCTGCAGCTCGTTACGCCTGCAAACATCTTGTATACCTTGGCATGGAAGGTTCCAGGGTGCAACATGGCTGGGGCCAGGCAATGAGACTTTCCTTTGACAATATTGCAATTAGTATGTAACTAGATACGGTGATGTGGTGTGATACAGTACATGCATGAAGCAGTATTAACCCTAGAATGTTTCATATCCTAGGGGTACCCAATGTTCCCGTCGATGAGCATGTTGCTGTGCTCATAAATTATTATAATAAATGAGTTCCATGAACTCATATCTGTATTTTGTTAAATTAATCCTTTATTTATTTATTTGTTTTTAAAAAGGAGGCAAATGGTTTTTGGTTTCGAAAAATTAAAAAGCTGTCCCAAGTAGAATACTGCATTTAAAGCTGAAGCTGATAATGGCCTCTGAGTATATACAACATGATTAACAGTACATTCTAAAAACGGTAACCTGGGGAAATCAGAGACACCGTACCAGGTTAGTATAAATTGAAACTGCAGAGCCGGTTTCTGTAGAACAAGATAATTGATGGCCTTCCCCAGTTAATGTAGGATGCTAGAGTACAAAACAAATAAGTCTAGCACCGCCATCTATTCTACCAGTAATACTCCCAGCAAAATAGACGACAAACAAGTGACATTTGTCAAATGACTTTAACAACATTAGATCTCCCTCAAGCCGAGATGCAAGAAGACACTTTATAGCACAAAGCAAATGAATCAGAAGATGCATCCATCATGACCACATGTAATATATACACACACACACACACACACACACACACACACACACACACACACACACACACACACACACACACACACACACACACACACACACACACACACACACACACACACACACACACACACACACACACGAGGGTATTTGCTCAGTGATGGCATTTGCTTAATGTAGCTACAGTACAGAATAATTGTTTCCTGCTTTGCCAGCCACCCACTCCTTTCTGTGCTATTTGCTCCCAGCCACAATTTTTCGGTTAATCTCTCCAGGGAGCAGCTATGGAGATTAGTGAACTAAGCATTTTGTGAACTTTCTTAATACCAGTTTATGGAAGTTAAAATACCAGCCTACCTAAGGCATATACAGACGTGCATGAATTGGACAAATGTCATATACTTCTTTGAAGCCTACAATTGCAGCACGTTATGCATATAGTTGAAGTAAGAAAGACGGAGAATAAAAAAAAATGGCAATCAACATCTTTGATACAGTGATACAGAACTTTCTAATCCAGGGTCTCCAAACTTTTCTATAATGAGAGCTGTGACGGGCAAGGGTAACCTGGGTTCATAATAAAGGTTACGCCCTCTGGTTGCCCTCTGGGTCCCTGGCAGCTTTCTAGCACTATAAGCCAGGGGCCAGGTATCTTTACATGCAAAGTTAAAGTGCCCCTGCTTTTCCACTTTCCATGTTCCCTTTACCCCAGACTCATGAAACTTGCTGTGTATAAGTTTTTGGTGGGATATTGGGGTAAATATACAATTATTTTGTTTGCAGGAGTTCGGGGTCCGGAGCTACCAGTAGTACCTTAATTCTACACGGCGAGCAGGCATGATTTGTCGGTACACGAGCAGAATTACACCGGGGCTGTCCAGCGTCCTCCAGACTCCTGGTTTTCGAACTCCGATAACTCACTCCTATGTCCCTTACAGTCATGAGTCTCGCCAAGGTGCCCCATGTATTAAAATATGTTTCCCAATGTTTGATACATTTATTATAAGGCTCTATGCATCCAGTTAAGGTGCCAGCAAGTCTGCATAGAGTCCACCGTTCAAAGGGGAGAGGATGTTCAGAGGTGTGAAAATGTGTGGTGGGCAAGGAAAATGCAAATTGTCAGGTCTGCACTACAAAGGGCACCCCATGGGGACATCTTTTGTGGTTGCCAGACCAGGTGGAGCCGGCCCGGAGGAAACAATGAGTTAGCTAAAAAGGATGCAGCCATAGAGTCTTCTCCCCCTGG
This sequence comes from Ascaphus truei, assembly GCF_040206685.1. Taxonomy (NCBI): domain Eukaryota; kingdom Metazoa; phylum Chordata; class Amphibia; order Anura; family Ascaphidae; genus Ascaphus; species Ascaphus truei. The sequence continues at coordinate 409,053,204 of NC_134486.1, read as the reverse complement.
GCTAAAATCATATTTCCCGCTCACCTTGGCTTTTCGAGCCTGCTTGGCACGCCTACTACTCTCACGTCAGCCGGGGATGAGCCCCTCTTTCTATTGGCTGGCGGGGAGGAATTCCCACGCTCCGATTGGCTGCTCCTTCCCCCTTCATTTCGGGGGATAGCCCAGCAGACTGTATGTAAGGTGTTGACCAAGAGAGCGGGTGTGCGCAACCAATGACTTAAGTCAATGAAGCTAGGGCGGGCTTTTCAAAGCTGCTCTGTTCGAAATAGCAGAACAACCGGCTTCATTTTGAAGCCTGAAAAGTTTACCTCGCAGAGACAAAGTCAGACGCGAGGAGCAAGTTGTCAGAATTGAACATGGCGACCGCGGCGGGGAACTGACGCTGAAAAGAGGACCAGAGGAACCGGGTGTATATCCCAGTCAGCGTACGCTCATCCAAGCGGGTGCCCTGCGCCTTGGAAAGCATAGATTGTTGCCCCCAGGCCACCAGTAAGTGTATTTTTAACAGTTTCTTGTGTATCTCTTCTTGTTGTACGTGGGTTTACCTACTGTAAATAAATCACAATTTGTTTTTACTATCTTGTTTTGCCTAATGCATGATCCCGGTAATATATAAATGGTGTTAAAAGTACCTGGTCTCCCGTGACAAGAGCTACTTCTGATTAATGAAAATGTATCCTGAGCTACTAAAACATATATTGAAAATGTGCGGATTAGATAAGGGCCCATATAAACCAGGAAACTCCCACGCTGCCCCTGGAGAACCCCAGTCCAGCGGGTTTCATAGGTCACCATTAAATGGTCCATTTGCACCCTTGTATTAATTAATAATGGATACCGAGATAATAATTAATAGCTGTTTCAGCTGAATTACGAAAACATATGTAAAATCGAGGAAAAATGATCTTTACCTTTATTTCAATGTGTTTGCTCCTAACTGCATGTCTGAAATGGCAGGCATAATTTCAGGGCTGGGGGCTTCGGCGTAAGAGACACGAGCGCACATACCTGGGCTCCGACCTGCTGCCCGCCCCCACCTTCCCTGTGCACCTAGTTCACCGGCTGCTCTGGCACCATCGCTCCAGACGGGGCGCCGGGGGGGGGGGGGGGCTAGGTACCGGCTGCTCGGGATCGACGAGTTGGAGACTAATCTATGAATCTAATGTATGGTATTTATTGCATTCCCTGTTTATTTCAATAATAAATGCCAATACAAAGCTCTTCCGACAGGTCTATCATGTTCTTTGTGGGTTTTGAAAATTATCGAATAAAAATTGGTTCTAAAAAAAGTTATGTGCTAAACAGGCAGAAGAAACGAAACATTATCCTTGATTAGCCAGATGTTTGCTTTGAAAGTTGCTTGACATCTACTGGATGGTTGCTGGGAGCTGATAACGTTCTGTAAGAAGAGACAATGCTTTTGCACGTGGGAAAGATAGGTTCAGTTCTGCACGAGGAGTCAGACCTGGAGAATGATTGTAAAACGGGAAATAACCCCCTTACAAAAATTGGAAGCCCTTTTATTGACTTGCAGAAATTTTAATTGTTCGTTTTTGGAATTTTCCTTGGAATTTTATTAAAGGAATTTTTCATGAGCTAGAGGAATAAAAAAAACAATCCTAAAAGCAATGATACCTCCTGCAGAGTTAGGCGCCTCAGTGTCTGGAATGAACAATGGCTCTGCTTTTGCAATACATGCTCCCCTAACCTGAGTCTGCACCCTTCCCCACTTCCCTAGTGTTCCCAAGCATGTCACCTAGACAGAACTAAAGATTGACCAATAATTCATTGACCGGGCTCAGTGGATTACCGGCCAGCACCATACAGTGAAGCCTGACAAGCAACAAGCAGACTTTAACCGTTACTATGCATGCCAGGCTGCCCCTACCATCACACCTGTCCCCCTCAAGATGAGAACTCCGGGATAGTAACCCAGATGGGTATAAGAAGATGACCATGTCTTTGGGGATATGTATCAAGTGTTGCAAACTAAAGCATTTCTCCAAAACCAGCACCAGTTGCATCATTTTTTAGTCTGAGTGTATCACGTTGCTCTGCTCCATGGTGCAGTTTTCCTCAATCGTTGCACTAAATAAATCCACCATATTTAGGTTGCATTGGCCTCTGGTCAATAGAGATCTGCATGACATGGAAGAAGCAGCCGCTGAAAGATTCACACATATGACGCTGCTCTCAAAGTGACGCAGTGGCAAATATTTGCTCTGTTTATGGGGCAAATTCCAAAACTTTTAATATCACTTTTGGTTCTTCAAAACTCAGTCACATATCTAACTTGTCATTCCTTCTAATGTTATAAGTCTCTGACACACACGTGCCAAGGGCTTATGGTGGAAAAAGTTTGGAGGGGCCCCCAAAAAAGTCTACTAGGGCTTGCACTCATTCATATATACACATGCATCCCGGCAGTTACTGCCCCCCCCCCCCTACAGTCACACAGGCCCCCATCCCTCCCACAGTTCCACTGCTCCCCCCTTACCTGCAGTCCCACTGCCCCACCACACCTCGCAGTTTCATCTGCCCCCCCCCCCTCCTGCAGTCACCAGCACTCCTGCAGTTACTGGCCCTCCTGCAGTCACCGGCCCTCCTGCAGTTACTGGCCCTCCTGCAGTCACCGGCCCTCCTGCATGTATTGGGGCTTTTTTATATATGCATTGGGTTTTTTAGATGCATTGGTGTCTCTTATATGTATGTATGTACATCTTTATTTATATAGTGCCAAAAGTGTACTCAGCGCTTCACAAAGAATACAATTGGAAAGGAAATCCTTGCCCCGAAGAGTTTGCTATCTAAGTGGTATGATGGGAGACTTGCAGAGAGTAGGTGAGGGAGTCAGTGCTGTAGATGGCAGTGATTGGCCACAATGGGTGGTAGGAGTGACTGTAGGTGTGGGACAATAGCCATAAGTGACGGCTATTGGGATGATTGAATTGTGGGGTGGGTTTTAAGGTTAGTCAGTATGAAATCAGAAGGTTAACACCATTTGCAGGGTAAGAGATGGCAGAGAGGCGTGGGTGAGAGCAGGTGTGTATGTCTGGGTTCAGGATTAGGAGTGATCCCTGTCACGAGAGACCAGGCATTTACACCTTTTTACCAGGATCATTCATTGAGCAAAACATGTAAGTGAAATAAATTGTGAATGTATTCGCATAAATAGGCAAACACACAATGGAACACAAAATACAGTCGAAAAGCACACTTACTGGGGGCCTGGGGTCCAAAACTATACTTTCCTAGTTGTAGGGCACTCTAAATATGAGTTTTTCTTTGACCGAGAGTTAGCACCAAACGTCCTGGAACTAAAATCGGCTGGAAATCCCAACCGCGACCACTGCGTTCATTTCTAAGAACTTGGGCGCAAAAAGCTGGACTTAGAATATTTTCCGGGCAGACTTTTCTGAAGCCGGTGCTCCGCTATTCATGCAAGAGCACTTTCAAAAAGCCCGCCTGTCTTCTGGTGCTGAGAATCTCTCGATTGATTGGCTGAGAGGTTTCTTATAGTATGTTGGAGTTCATTCACAAAATACTACAGCCAATCAGAGCGTGGAAACTTTCTTGTTAGCCAATCAGAGCAAAGCCGGTATGGAAAGACGGGTTAGCGGGGAATCTGAATCTGCCAAGGAACATGCGCAAGTTTGCCACCTTGTTCCCTTGCTATTCCCCGCTGGGTCAGGCTCCTCCAGGTCTGATAGGACAAATAGTAGCCCGGACGACTGCCATTCATCCCAGGACATGGGTACTTGAGCCCTTCCCTGCTACCCAAATGGCTTTCACATCTTAGGCATCCTCTGGTGGCTTTCATCTCCGATGTACAGCAGACTTTTTGGCCCCAACTTGGTAGCCCTGGCAGCCTGTCGGAACATTGGTTCTGAAAGTCCCAGCTCATATACAGTGCACAATAGTATATAACATATTAAACCCAATATTAATAAAATATACTTTTAATACATCCTAAGTCTCTGGGTATGGGGAATAGAATAGAAAGCTGCACTTTATTTTCTACTAGCCTATATTCCCCACACACTGTCTAAGAAACTTAGACTGGGCTCTGTGTCCCCTCACAACCTTATAATTATGGTTGGCGTGTCCACGAACCCCAATACAGGGCTACATGGGCATTCACTGGGAATCCCCCTTAACCTAGGGACCCCTTATAGTTACTGGGACACTTTGCATCCCTTTGCCCCATTTACTTTTCTGGGCTGTGCTGAAGCAGGGAACCCTAGCGGTCAGTCGGGCAAGCGTTTTCAAGGAGATATTGCCGGGACAATGTGCCTACATGTATCCAGGAATCATAAATGATTCCTGGGTACATTTTTAGGGGAACCGACAACTTCGGACCCCAACTACCTGGGCACAATCTGACAACAATTTCTCAGCAAAACTCCCATTGAAACACATGTCCTAGCAATCCCTGCTTACTGGCATCCCTGAAACTCATACAATTCTTTATTACCGCTCATTACAGTTTATGCACAAACAGTTAATGGGCTCAAGAGCTGACACTCAACCCCAATATTCGGATTAGGGGTAACCATTCATGGCCTTTATTGAGAGCCTGGTTACCCCCTTACCCCCTTACCCCCTTACCATCACAATCCCAGCAGCAGGAAGGAGTAGATAGAGGGTGTGGATAGAGGATTTGTGTGGGTGCTTTTTATTGAGGGGTAAAGAAGTTGTTGGGAGAGAGGTGTAGAAATAATGGTGCAGTGTGTCACGGGGGACCAGGTATTTACACATTTATACCGGGATCATATCACTGAGCAAAGCCAATAAGTAAAATAATTTGCGATTTATTCCGTAGAAACAGGCAAACACACATTGGATTACAATAGGCAGAAGAAAAATACACTTACTGGGGGTTTGGGGTTGAAACACTGACATTCCTGGTTGAAATAAAGTCTTTAGATAGTCCGTTGCTTGACCGGGGCTTAGCCCAAAAAGTTCTGGAGCTCAAATCGGCATAAACCTCCGTATGCCATCTTGCCTACTTGTCATGCAGAGCCCCCGTGCGTCTCAGTCTAGGGAGGTGACTGCTTGATCAGATGGCCTCACATACTCCCAGGATTTGGACACTTAACTCAGCTATCCTGTTTAGATAGCTTTCACACCCCTTGCAGCTAGCAGGACTTTGACTACGGACCTGGGATTAGACTCACTGGCACCAAAAGCACAGGTGGCCCTTTTGCCCCCCATCCTCCCCCCCTCCCACCCACCCTCTGTCCCTAGGATGATAGATCCTGCCTGGTTTAATGTATAAAGTTTAAAATATTTTAAAACACTACTGCTTAAAGCTGCAGTTCAGTCAATATCCTGCATGTGTGTTTTTTTTTAATAAATCAGTTCTGTAGTAAGAAAAAATACTTTTAGCATTTTCTGTTTTAAAAAACAACAACTTTGAAAGACCAATTTTCTCGTATTCTATTTTAACAAGCATTTGCTAAGGCACTGCCCCTTCGTGTCCTGTCACAAGCCCTGGCACACCCCTTTGTCAGCCCTGCCCTCCCTCTTGCACATGTCAGTGCAGGAGTGCTCATGAGTATTCATGAGCTTCCACTGACTGACAGAAGCAGATGAAAAACATATGCCATATCTAAAGATGTCACCAAATTTCGCCGATCAATACATGGAGAACGAATTGACTGGCAGCTATACAGTTCTTTAGGTAATTAGAGATTGCCCACATGAAACTATTGAATTAAAAAAATTAATTAAAAAAAAAAAAAAAAAGACTGAACTGCAGCTTTAATAAAATATACTTTCATACATTCTGCTGCTAAAATGTGTTACAGTCCTTTGGTGTATGAAATAGAGTATAAAAACTAAACTGTTCCCCTTACACTCGCCTTTATTTCTCCCACACTGCAAACTAGACTTTTAAACATTTTTACTTTACTTCTAAAACTCTCACAGCCTTATCTTAATAAAATCCTGCACAGTTTTATAAATGACTGTAGTATTCCTAAACCCCTATACCAGAGCCAGGCAACCATACTAACATGCCTGATACACTTTATTAAAAAATATCCTAAAGTCCTTTTGGTGGGAGCGATGGAGGGGAAACCAAACTGTTTTTCTTCCCCAGCCACATCCCTGACCCTCTGCAAACAAACTTCTTATTTTAATAAAACTCTCTCCGCCTTATCCTTCGCTGGAATATCCCGTAAACTCCTTATATCAGAAATAGAGTGACCTGGGCCAGAGCTGGGCAGCCCCTCCTGTTATATTAGGGACCCCTTGACTGTTTCCGGTACCCTTTTCCTCCTTGTGCCTCCTTTTACCTTTTCTGGTCTATGCTGAAGCAGGACCTCCTAGTGGTGAGTCGCAAGAACGCTTTTCATGGTAGAGTTCTGACCGGAGCACTGCGCTTCAATGTAGCCGGGAATCTAACCTGATCCCTGGGTACGTTTTTGGGGTCTCCAGTAACTTTGGAACCCCGCTACCTAGCCGCAATCTGAAAGAAGTTTCTCCGTCAAACCTCCCCTGAAACTCACAGCCTGGCCGTCTCCACTTGCTAGCACTCCTGGAAAGGGTAAAACATGCAGAATTGCAATTGTCTCATATTTTATTACATGGTTCAGTAATGCATGCACAATACACAGGTCCAAGACCTGACACTCTAGGACCCCCAAAACACAGTTCAGGGGGAACCAAGTGGGTTTAACTTTTATTATAAAGCCTGGTTACCCCCTCACCGTCACACAGTGTATGGGCACAGATATAGGTGGAAGGGGGGAGAGATGAAGAAATGTGGATAGGAGGGGACTGGGGAAGTTGCAGAGAACAGAAATGTTCACAAAGGAGTAAGAAAACAGAAAAAGCAATAGGGAGGGCATAGTGAGATGCAGGAGGAGAAGCTTCCCAGGTATTTGAGGTTAAGTAGAGTACAAATAATCACAGCATTTAGAAAGTACATTTCTCACAGTTGCAAAGTTGCTGTTGTGCAGAGTCCAGATTTTCTTGTATTCTTTATCTCCAATTTCATCTCCAAAATTAACTCCACTGACACTTTATATGTGACACGTAAGATGTTACACAGCCAGCCATATGGCCCAGCCAAGATAGACTGGCTTAAGTACTCTATACACAATCACTTGACTAATAATTAAGGGAGAGGTTTGCCTAATCAACTCACAGAAACAAACCAAATAGTTGTTAATTAGATTTAAGTTCTGTTGCAATTGATAGAAGTATACTGTATATCTTACTATATATTTCTGAAAGCGTCATATGTTTCCATGTCTGAATGTGTCTCCCTATGTCCCTCCCTGTGTCCTTAGCGGCAATACCATTGGACCTTGGGCCAGGCCAATGAGATTACTCCCTTGGCCCTCCCGCCCCCGCACACCTCTCATTGGCCTGAGGCGGAGTGACGGGCCAAAGGAGAGACGGAGAGACACACACACGCGCACACACCTCTTCCTCACCCCCGAGGCCAGCCCCCCCCCCCTCACCCAAACCTCACCTCCCCCCCCTCCATCATCACCCCCCCCTCACCCGCAACTCACCTCCCCTCGCGGCGCCCTGCTTGGCCGCGCAGGTGGGGAGTTTAGCGCCGCCGCCGCTCCCATCACCTCACAACCCTCAGGGGCGACGCAGCAGCCCTACCGCCTCCTTCCACCCTCCTCACAGCCTGCAAACCTGCCTGGCCGCGCACTGCGGGACCTGCCAGCGGGAGGAGCAGGGCAGTGGCGGCCGCGGCGGGGACACCTCACCACGTGACTCCCACCCACCTCCCCAAATATTCCACTACGGCCGCCGCGTGAGGTATGGGGGGGGGGAAGGGAATGGCGTGCTGCCCGCTATCTTCAAGCCGCCACGTGAGGTATGGGGGGGGAGTTGGAGGGAATGGTGTGCCGCCCGCTATCTTCATGCCCCCAAAGCCGCCGCATGTGGGGGGGGGGGGGGTGGGGGTGTGATGCCGGCCTGAAACTAGCTTCATGCCGCAGTGGGGGGGTAAGATGCAGGGGGGAAATGCAGGCCTGCCCGCCCGCTATCTTAAGGCCTCCGCCTGAGGTATGGGGGCTGCGGGGGGCGGGGGTAGTGGAGATGTCACTAAATAACCCACCCACCTAGTCACTAAATAAAAGTCACTAAATAAAAGTCACTAAATAACCCACCCACCCAGTCACTAAATAACCCACCCAGTCACTAAATAACCCACCCAGTCACTAAATAACAGTCACTAAATAAAAGTCACTAAATAACCCAAAGTCACTAAATTGCCTTTCACCCCCCCCTTGCCCCCCCCCTTGCCCCTGCCTCCCCCCCTTGCCCTGCCTCCCCCCCTCCCTTGCCTTCCTCCCCCTTGCCCCTGCCTCCCCCCCCCCTTGCCCCTGCCTTCCACCCCCCCTACATACACAGGGGAGACAGGTGAGGATATATTGGTAGCCGGGCCATGATTTACTTGGGGGCGCCCCCTTGGGAGGTGTCTCCTTGTACCTCGAACCGGTTTTCCAGTACCCCACTCCCCTTGTTAGTATCGGAGATACCCATATATTGCCTTATTACCTGCATCACCTATATACCGGCGTCAAACCTTCTTTCCTAAACACACTCCATAGTGCCTGGTAGTGGCCTCGATAATTGGGGTTACCCTATTTTTTCCATTATCCTCATGATACTTTCTGGGATGCTGCTTGGGCTACCCATTTATCTCTTTGGTCAACCAGACCGTAGTTCCATAACTTACATCCTTGTAGTAGCGCTTCAGTGCTAGGGTGGCAGAGGGGGTCACTTTATCTTGGGCATCACCTTATACTCCCCTGTGAGGCTCACAGCAGGAGGGTGTCCTCAGACACAACTCACTACTCTTTTCCTCTCTTTGATCTCCGCTGCCCTGCCCATCCGGCACCCCGAACCCACCTTAGCAAACTTGACACCCTCTACAATTCAATATGCCGCTTTGTTCTTCAATGCAACTACAACACACATTGTATTGTATTGTATGTCTTTATTTATATAGCGCCATTAATGTACATAGCGCTTCACAGTAGTGTAGCCCCCTGTAAACAGCACAGGCTATACCTATGTAACGGGTGTTCCCTATGACTACCGCCGCTACTACTTGCTGTGCAACCTGTGTGGCTCTCAGGAGCCTAAGCCTCCGCTTGGGGAACCTGGGGTACATCTTTATCATACATCTCTTGGTGCAACGCCTCCACCTGGGAGGGATCCCAACGGAGTGGGAGGAGGCCCTCACAGGAAACAACCACACAACACTACCGAATATAAAACAGGACGGGCTTTACTGCATGGAAACACACATATCACGTAACAGCATAACATCAAAACAGCATAACAGCATCATGCGCCACGGCGGGCGCTAACCACACTAGGCGTCACGGCGGACGCTACCACCTCTAGGCGTCACGGCGGACGCTATCACCTCTAGGCGTCACGGCGGACGCTAACCACCTCTAGGCATCACGGCGGACGCTAACCACCCACAATGTGACCCCACCCTGTGTCCAGTAACCCCCACCCAAATGTCTCGTGTTCTCGAAGTCAAATACCACTGTACATGTGTGTGTGTGACTGCGCAGCCACTATGTTTGGTGATAGGCCTGGTTGGTGCACGTGAGTTGCAGGTTACCTGCCCGGGCTCCAGCCACGGGTACCGCGATATAAATCCACACGATCCGACGGGGTCCTCCACACCGCGTGGGTTGAAAGTCCAGCGCGAACAATGTCACTCCTTGTCGCAGGGTCTTGGGTGTTGTTCTGAGCCCAGAACCCACCTCACAGGGCCGCACGGCTTCAACACTGTGTCCCTGTCTATTCAACCAATAAATGGGGCAGTGTCCCTATCTAGGGCCTGTCCCTAAGCTCCACAAGCTAATAGATGACTCAGGACCTAACTGGGACCTTGGGGGCTGCTGGCCTAATGCAGAGGGTCACTCACCCCTGCATCCACCTCCTACCCCTAGCTGGTCCGGATCCTGAGTGAGTGCGTGGCTGCAAAACCCCGCGAAATGTATCTCCTTGCTAGCAGGGGAATCTGGCCTTCTGATTGGCTCCCTGGCGTCAGGTGTCTCTGCCCCTATGCACCCTGGGGGCTGGCCGTCTATTCTCGCGCATGCGCGAGCTATCTGGAGCCTCCTGCGCTAGCTGGCCTCCTGCGCATGCGCGAGCTACCTGTCATGGCGGCGCCCTGCTCCGCTAGCCGCCGGGCCGGTGGCGACGCGATCGCGGCCTCAGCGACGGCCCGACCGCGTCCCCGGCAACCGGCCTGCTCGCCGCTCGCGTCCCCGGCAACCGCCCGATCCGCTTCCCTAGCAACCGGCCGCAATACAACCATGCGCGCAACGGGGAAGGAGGGGGTGAGTGCGCGAGGGGGACAAAGGAGGGGGACCTGGCTACATCCTCCCCCTGGTGAAAACTCCAACGTCCTCGCTTGAACCACATAACCTTCCAACAGTGTACAAAAATTATATAATAAAAATGCAGTGTTAAAGTACAACATAACGATTACTCTAAACGAGATTGTACAGTTCAACAAACATATTGATAACTGAGGCTAGCTTGGCTTTAGCTTGCTGCTGAGACTCATAGTGAGGTGCCCCTAAAGAATCATAAGCCACTCTAGTGGGAGGGCGTCTCACTCTCTGACTCCTGCGAGTCTCAGTCTCCATTTCTTCCTCTTGAGACAGACCATCGTAGGCTTGAGGCCTAGACTCTCTGGCAGAGGGTGAACCAGTTTGGGGAAAGTCTCTTTGCAACTGAACATTGTCTCTTTGAGGCACAAAACTTGGAGTGGTAGGATCTAATGATTGATTACTTGGTGAAAATTCCGATGGAGGTACTTTGTCAGCTGGTCCCTTACTTGTTGCGCCTTCGGGAGGTGCCCACCAGTCTCTGTTGGATGTTCCCTCCAAAGGATCCGGAATTGTCTCATCTATGGGTCCGGGATTCGCAATAGCCTCTTCAGGCTCACTGTCGTTCATTACTGTTTCTGTTTCAGGTTCACTTTCTCCCAGTTGGGAGATAGGTAACAAGTGGTTTCGGTGCCAAACTTTTACTTTGCCATTCACGTCACGTATGCGATAAACAGGGAGGCCCGGCATTTGGGACTCTACTTGAAAAGGCCCCTCCCTCCAGCGATCAGCTAACTTGTGCTTGCCTGGAATCCCTAAGTTGCGTAGGAGAACTGCGTCTCCTGGTTGGAGCGCTCTATAGCGTACTTTGTGGTCGTACCGTCTTTTATTATTGGCATTCAGTCGAGCGGTGGCTCTTTCAGCTAACTGATAGGCACGGTGCAGACTGTCCTGGAGTCTCTGCACATATCGATAATGAGCCATGTTGGGTATCCCGTCGGTAGATACCCGCAGGCGGATGTCGATTGGCAGTCTGGCTTCCCTCCCGAACATCATGAAGTATGGGGTGTATCCGGTGGACTCGTGCCTAGTGCAATTGTAGGCATGCACCAAGGCCTCAACATGCTTACTCCATTCTCCTTTTTGGGAATTTTTCAGAGTGCCTAGCATGTCCAGCAATGTCCGATTAAATCTTTCAGGGAGCGCATCTCCCTCGGGGTGGTAGGGAGTAGTCCTGGACTTTTGAATGTTCAACAGGGTTAACAACTCTTTGATCAGCTTGCTCTCAAAATCCCGTCCCTGGTCAGAGTGCATCCTGCTGGGCAGACCATAATGCACGAAATACTTTTTCCACAGCACTTTAGCCACTGTGGTAGCCTTCTGGTCCTTCGTGGGGAAGGCTTGAGCGTATCGAGTGTAGTGATCTGTCACTACTAGCACATTTCCTATACCCCTTGAATCTGGCTCTATGCACAAAAAGTCCATACAAACTAAATCCATAGGCCCAGCACTTTTGAGATGGCCCATTTGAGCAGCACGGGTGGGAAGGGTCTTCCTATGAATGCACCGTAGACATTTTCTGCAGTGTTGTTCAATTGACTCCCGCATTCTAGGCCAAAAGAACCGGTCTCGCACTAAACCCAAGGTCTTATCCACCCCCAAATGTCCATGATCATCATGTAGTGATCTTAAAACGAGACCTTGCATACGCCGAGGTAGAAATAGTTGTCGACGGTCAGGATGATTGTGGAATTGAACAACCCTATAGAGTAGGCCGTTATCCATCTCAAACTTATCCCATTCTCTCATGAGAAGACCCACATCCTCGCGAGGAGCCCGTTTCACCAGTGAAGAGTCATTTTTGTGTAGGGCCTCTCGGACAGCCTTAGCCGTAGGATCATGTGTCTGTGCTAGTACCAGTTCCTTCACCGTGAAGATAACGTCTTGTGTTAGACCCATGCCATCAGGGTGGCAGTAAGCTTCTGGAAGGGCTTGAGGTCGACACCCTAAAGAATCCACTACTCGTAGCTCGGAGAATGCCACTCGGTCGTTTACAATAGCAGCAGTGGAACACATAGCTCTCATTCCTGGTCCTGGAATTTCTTCCCAAGGGCCATCGTCGGCGGTCTCGCCCAGTCCCAATCTCCTAGATAGAGCATCGGCTCCTATATTGAGAGGTCCAGGCTTATATTTCATAGAAAACTGGTAATTGGCGAGGGTGGCCAACCATCTGTGACCGGTCGCATCTAACTTGGCCGTGGTTTGTACATAGGTCAGCGGATTGTTGTCTGTTCGGACCTCGAAGGTGACCCCATATAGGTAATCATGTAGTTTGTCAGATATGGCCCATTTGAGGGCGAGGAACTCCAATTTGTGAACTGGATAATTCTTTTCACTGGGAGTCAAACTTCTACTTGCATACGCCACAGGACGAAGCCCAGTGGGGTACTTCTGGTGTAGTACAGCTCCCAATCCGTTGAGGCTGGCATCCACGTGCAGAATGTAAGGCTTCTCCGGGTCAGCATATGCTAGAACGGGAGCCTCTGTTAAACTATTCTTCAGCCTCTTAAATGCTTCTTCACAAGCAGGCGTCCACCGATCCCCGAAGGGGGTCCTGGGGGGGGTCCTCTTCTGCTTGGGTTCCTCTGGATAGACCTTCAGCAGATCGTTCAGCACAGCTGCCTTCTTGGAGTATCCATCCACGAATCTTCTATAATATCCACAGAACCCGAGAAATGACCTCAGCTCCATCACATTCTCGGGTCTTGGCCAATTCACCACCGCCTCCACCTTGGCCGGGTCGGTGGCCACTCCGTCTGCGGACACGATATGACCCACATAAGTGACCGATGTTCGACAGAAGCGGCACTTATCCAATGAGAGCTTCAGGCCTTCTTTCCCTAAGCGATCCAATACTTTCATCAGCCTAGTCTCGTGTTCTTCAAGGGTGGCTCCGAACACAATTATGTCGTCTAGATAGACCAAACACTCACGCGGACACATATCTCCAATCGTCTTTTCCATAAGCCGTTGGAAAGTGGCTGGAGCGCCACAGATACCTTGGGGCATCCGAGTGAACTGATAAAATCCCAGGGGACAGACGAACGCCGTCTTTTCCTGATCAGTAGGGCTCATCGGAACCTGGTAATACCCAGATCGAAGGTCCAACACGCTAAACCACTGGACAGTGCGCTGAGAATCTCCTCTATTCGGGGTAGCGTGTATTGGTCAGGCACAGTACGTCTGTTCAATGTTCTGTAGTCCACGCACAATCGAACAGACCCATTCTTCTTTCGTACCACCACAATCGGTGAGGCATAGGGACTCCGAGATCCGGTCACTATGCCGGCCATTTCCATCTCGTTCAGGACACCCCGCACATCCTCCACATCTCTGGGAGCTAAGCGGCGCGACCTTTCCCTAAATGGCGTGTCATCATTCAGACGAATCGTGTGCTGAGCGCTTCTGCTGCATCCCACGTCCATCTCACTAGTAGAGAACACATCTCGTCTCTCTCTCAACTGAGCACGTAGCTTCTCTTTCCATGCTTCTTCCAGGGGAGACTCTCCGAAGTCGAATTGTAGTGCCTCGGCCTCTTCTCCCACACGGGCAGTGTGAACGGTCACTGGGTCGTCTACAGGATCCACAGGATAAATTCTACCCAACCTTTGTCCTACTTCCAGCGGCACGGTATGGAGAGACATGTTCTGGATAGACACAGTAATCTTCCTGGGGACGGTAGATGGCCAATCCCGTACTTCAGGTATCATTCGGTATCCCCACTGATTCTCAGACTCGGGGAGGGTCTCTAGCGAGAAGTATCGGTCGTGTTCGTGCCGACTGGGGTACTTGATCAGCGCTGTCACGTGCCTCACTCCCCCTGGTGGAATCTGCAATAACCCTCGCTCTTGGTTAAAGATTTCACCATACTCTTCCTCATACGCCACCCTATAGCATTCTTCCCGCAGGCCAGGGGCTATATTCAGGGATGACAACGGTAGCTCGCCGGCTTCTTGTAGGAATGAGCGAATCACCGACCTCACAATATCGGCATTAGTGCCTAGTATGATGGGGGCACTGGGATGTTCCCGAGCCTCTGGACAGACCAAAGCTTCCACCAGCATGGGATGCGACTTGTTAGTGTTCAACTGCAAGATATCCAGCTTGACCGCTACTATTCCGTCTATGGGATAATCATCTTTACTCAGTCCCCATAACTTCATCTTTTCGGCTGACTGCAAGGGAAGATGGCTGAGGTGCTGGTCGTAGAATGGACGGTAGATGATGGTCACTTGTGATCCAGTGTCCAGAAGTGCTGAAGAGTATATCCCCTCCACGACGACTCTTATTACAGCGGTGGGCCCTACTCGGCAGTAAGCATCGGCCGGGGGCGTCTCCTCCGTGGAAGGCCTCCCCGACTCCTCGGCAACATCCTCGGGTACGGTTGATAGGGACGAGCTTGCCTTCCGCACGGTCACGGTGTAGGTCTGGGCCTTAGTGGGGTTTGAACAGTTCCTTGCAACATGGCCCTGCTCGCCACAGTTGAAGCAACGGAAGTCTGGGCGGGGACCCGGACCGTCAAATGACCTGGGAGCGGACCTAGGCACCTCCGGGGTGGCCGTATCCTTACCGCTCTTGCTCCCCTTTGCTTTGGGCACTGTTGCTTCCTTGGTCTCATCCTTGCGCGGGTCTTTGGCCTTCTTGGGCGTATGCAACCTAGTATAGGCCTCATGACCCTTCACCTCATCCAGTAGGTCTTCTAGAGTAGGGGGGTCTCCCTTCTGTAGCGTGCATCTGATCATTATCACGATATGGTGCGTGGGTATGGCTCCCCGCAGGAATTGAGTGCACCTATACTCATTTACTTCTGAGGCCTTGATGACTTGGCGGGAACGTAGCTCCCACAAGAGCAACTGGATCCGTTGTATGAACTCGGATAGGTCTTCCCCCTCTTTCTGGCGGAGATTGTAATACTTAGTCCATAGCTCACTCACATCATCTTCCTTACCATATGCCCGGGTAAGCGACTCCATCATCTGATGTGCGGTAACCCCAGTATGCTGATCCTTATACATCTTGATGGTAGTGGACGCAGGCGGGCGCAGGCACTCCATGATTCGTTGTCTTTTCACCTCATCAGGACAGGTCCACTCTTCCAGTACCTGTGAAGCATATTCCTTCCAAACATCAAAAGCCTCTTCACCAGTGGGAGTAGGGTTTACCCCTGAAAAGAGCTTTAACTTGCGGTATGGCTGAGGGGAAGGGGATTCGTGCTTGGGCCTACCCAGTTGTTGGATGGCCTGGGCTAGTAATTGGATTTCTCCCATTCTACTGGGGCTGGAGCTCCGTCTGCTTGAGCGACAATTAGCACAGGATAATACACTGGCCTCATCCCCACATATACTTTCTGGTGGGGACAGGGACATGCTCATACTAGTCTCTAGCAGTTCTGTCCTGGGGCTACAGGGTTCGGGTTTTATCGGCATCTCAGGATATATAACAGGACACCCTGAGCTGAGGGCCCCGTGGAAACGCAAGTTGGACGGGCCTTGTTGGGGCGACAATTCACATCCCCCAGTGATTAATACGGTGCACCATGACCCGTCGGGGTCGGAGCGGCGACCCAAGATTCTGGCATCTTCTAAGCCGGGGTACTGCATTAGGATTAAACATAGTTCATAGGACGAGGCATTGGCGGGCACTTGTCCTACAGCAAGGGTTTGTGAGGGCGGGACTTGCCTTTTTACCGCCCACGTGTACACCTCTTGGCGGGAAGGTAACGTGTAACCTAACGACATTTTTACTGAGTTCGGGCACCCCAGGTCTGAATCTCAGCAGCGCCTCCAAATGTAACGGGTGTTCCCTATGACTACCGCCGCTACTACTTGCTGTGCAACCTGTGTGGCTCTCAGGAGCCTAAGCCTCCGCTTGGGGAACCTGGGGTACATCTTTATCATACATCTCTTGGTGCAACGCCTCCACCTGGGAGGGATCCCAACGGAGTGGGAGGAGGCCCTCACAGGAAACAACCACACAACACTACCAAATATAAAACAGGACGGGCTTTACTGCATGGAAACACACATATCACGTAACAGCATAACATCAAAACAGCATAACAGCATCATGCGCCACGGCGGGCGCTAACCACACTAGGCGTCACGGCGGACGCTACCACCTCTAGGCGTCACGGCGGACGCTATCACCTCTAGGCGTCACGGCGGACGCTAACCACCTCTAGGCGTCACGGCTGACGCTAACCACCCACAATGTGACCCCACCCTGTGTCCAGTAACCCCCACCCAAATGTCTCGTGTTCTCGAAGTCAAATACCACTGTACATGTGTGTGTGTGACTGCGCAGCCACTATGTTTGGTGATAGGCCTGGTTGGTGCACGTGAGTTGCAGGTTACCTGCCCGGGCTCCAGCCACGGGTACCGCGATATAAATCCACACGATCCGACGGGGTCCTCCACACCGCGTGGGTTGAAAGTCCAGCGCGAACAATGTCACTCCTTGTCGCAGGGTCTTGGGTGGTGTTCTGAGCCCAGAACCCACCTCACAGGGCCGCACGGCTTCAACACTGTGTCCCTGTCTATTCAACCAATAAATGGGGCAGTGTCCCTATCTAGGGCCTGTCCCTAAGCTCCACAAGCTAATAGATGACTCAGGACCTAACTGGGACCTTGGGGGCTGCTGGCCTAATGCAGAGGGTCACTCACCCCTGCATCCACCTCCTACCCCTAGCTGGTCCGGATCCTGAGTGAGTGCGTGGCTGCAAAACCCCGCGAAATGTATCTCCTTGCTAGCAGGGGAATCTGGCCTTCTGATTGGCTCCCTGGCATCAGGTGTCTCTGCCCCTATGCACCCTGGGGGCTGGCCGTCTATTCTCGCGCATGCGCGAGCTATCTGGAGCCTCCTGCGCTAGCTGGCCTCCTGCGCATGCGCGAGCTACCTGTCATGGCGGCGCCCTGCTCCGCTAGCCACCGGGCCGGTGGCGACGCGATCGCGGCCTCAGCGACGGCCCGACCGCGTCCCCGGCAACCGGCCTGCTCGCCGCTCGCGTCCCCGGCAACCGCCCGATCCGCTTCCCTAGCAACCGGCCGCAATACAACCACGCGCGCAACGGGGAAGGAGGGGGTGAGTGTGCGAGGGGGACAAAGGAGGGGGACCTGGCTACACCTATCTCCTTCCTACTGTGGTAAGTCCTGTTAAGGGCAGGCACCAGTAGTGATCATGGGTTTTCCCCCCTTCAAGCCCTGCCCTGAGTGATAGATGCAGGCCCATGACTCTGCTGCAGGCATGAGACAGAGGGGAGGTACTGCTGACGTCATGATGGGTGGGGCTAAGCCTATTTAGCAGCCCATTCCTGTAAGTGACAGTTAGTTCAAGTGCGAGTTCTATGCTAGTCGATGCTGGAGTCTGTCCTGGGAGTGAGGAGAGCATACCTAGCTCCGTCCTGGGAGCAGCAAGAGAAAGAACTCTGGCCTATGATACATTTGGAGAGCGAGCCAAGTTCAGGTGGATCAATGCCCCTCACCCCGATGCTGGGGTGATGGGGAGAATCCATCCCCCACCCAGAGGATGCCCTCTGAGGTGGGCAGTGGGGTATTGAGGCCCCAGCCCAGTCCATCCTTTCGGAGTGTACACTTGGAGGGAAGGAGAGGAGGAAAGACCTGTACAGAGTGGAGGGTCGAGTGATAAGAGGGACATTGCTGTTGTTGTTGTGGCTGCTTGTCGCCACTACTGCCAGGCGCGGCTCGGACCAATAAAGAGAGACATTACCTTTTTATCAAAGACTGTTGTGTGATTCTGGAGCATCCACCCTGGGACCAGGGTTCACTCTTCTATACGGGTCCTACCAAATACCCTGGGAAGGTATAGAGGATGGAAGTGCTGCACCACCACTGAAAGCATGGAGGCTATTACCCCAGAAGCCTGGTCCTGTGATCCCCCACACCACCGCGGGAGACTCAGGCCCTCCTGTTCCACACAGGTACGCACCACTAAGTACATGTAATTCGCCCTCACACACCCTAGACATGTCAGATGAGTCTAGGGGGGGAGGGGGAATAAGGGTTACAGTAGTAATACGTGTGGTAATCAAATAAATAACAGATAATAAAATAACAGATCATGGGAATAAGTGCTCAGACATAAAAGTAACATTAAGGAAGAGGAGTCCCTGCTCCGAGGAGCTTACAGTCTAATTGGTAGGTAGGGAGAACGTACAGAGACAGTGGGAGGGAGTTCTGGTAAGTTCGTCTGCAGGGGGCCAAGCTTTATGTGTTCAGAATATCCACAGTGCTATTCATATGCTTCTTTAAGCAAGTGTGTCTTAAGGTGGGTCTTAAAGGTGGATAGAGAGGGTGCTAGTTGGGTACAGAGGGGAAAGGCATTCCAGAGGTGTGGGGCAGTCAGTGAAAAAGGTTTAAGGCGGGAGAGGGCTTTAGATACAAAGGGGGTAGAAAGAAGACAACCTTGAGATGAACGCAAGAGTCTGGATGGTGCATAACGAGAAATTAGGGCTGAGATGTAAGGAGGGGCAGAAGAGTGTAAAGCTTTAAAAGTGAGCAGAAGAATAGAGTGTGAGATGCGGGATTTGATCAGAAGCCAGGAGAGGGATTTCATGAGGGGAGATGCTGAGACAGATCTAGGAAAGAGTAGAGTGATTCTGGCAGCAGCATTTAGGATAGATTGTAGGGGAGACAGGTGAGAGGAAGAAAGGCCGAACAGCAGTAGGTTACAGTAATCAAGACGGGAGAGAATGAGGGCCTGAGTCAGAGTTTTAGCAGTCGAGCAACAGAGGAAAGGGCGTATCTTTGTTATATTGCGGAGGAAAAAGCGACAAGTTTTAGAAATGTTTTGAATGTGAGGGGCGAATGTGAGAGAGGAGTCGAGTGTGACCCCTAGGCAGCGTGCTTGGGCTACTAGGTGAATGATTGTAGTTCCAACAGTAATGTGGAAGGAGGTAGTAGGGCCAGATTTGGGAGGAAGTATGAGGAGCTCTGTTTTAGCCATGTTGAGTTTAAGGCATCGTAGGGCCATCCAGGATGATATAGCAGAGAGACATTCAGAAACTTTGGTTTGTACAGCAGGTGTAAGGTCGGGTGTTGAAAATTATATTTGTGTGTCGTCGGCATAGAGGTGATAATTAAACCCAAAAGACGTTATTAGGTCACCTAGAGAGAGTGTGTACAGAGAAAAGAGAAGAGGTCCCAGGACAGAGCCCTGGGGCACCCCCACAGAGAGATCAATAGAGGAGGAGGAGGTGTTAGCAGAAGAGACACTGAAAGTACGATGGGAGAGGTAAGAAGAGATCCAGGATAGAGCTTTGTTCCGAATACCAAGAGTATGGAGAATGTGGAGGAGAAGAGGGTGGTCCACTGTGTCAAATGCTGCAGAGAGGTCGAGTAATATGAGCAGAGTGTAATGACCTCTGTCTTTGGCAGCATGGAGGTCGTCAGTTATTTTAGTGAGGGCTGTTTCCGTGGAGTGAGCAGTGCGGAAGCCAGATTGTAGAGGGTCTAGGAGAGAATAGGTGTTGAGAAAATGGAGCAAGCGAGAGTATACAAGACGTTCAAGGAGTTTTGAGGCAAAAGGCAGGAGGGAGAAAGGTCGATAGTTGGAAAGACAGGTAGGGTCAAGCTTGCTGTTTTTGAGTAATGGTATGACTGTTGCATGTTTGAAGGAGGATGGAAAGGTTCCACAGCAGAGGGAGGAGTTAAAAATGTGTTTGAACATAGGGATTATAGTAGGAGCAAGAGGTTTTAGGAGATGGGAGGGAATGGGGTCAAGAGGGCAAGTGGTAGAGGGAGAAAAGGCGATCAACAGCGACACATCCTCCTCTGAGACAGTGGAAAAAGAGTCAAGGAAGGCAGGAGGAGAGTTAGGAAGAGGTGTAGGATGGGAGGAAGAAACAGAGGGGATGTTCTGCCGTATGGATTCCACCTTTTCCTTAAAATAGTCAGCAAAGTCCTGAGCAGAGATGGAGGAAGGAGAGGCAGCTGAGGGTGGTTTGAGTAGAGTATCAAAGACAGAGAACAGTCGGCGTGGGTTAGACTTGTGCATGTTGATTAGTGCAGAAAAGTAGGCTTGTTTAGCTTGCGAGAGGGCAGAGTTGAAACAGGATAGCATACATTTGTAGTGAAGGAAGTCTGCGAGAGTGTGAGACTTCCTCCAGAGGCACTCAGA
Organism: Ascaphus truei; assembly: GCF_040206685.1. Taxonomy (NCBI): domain Eukaryota; kingdom Metazoa; phylum Chordata; class Amphibia; order Anura; family Ascaphidae; genus Ascaphus; species Ascaphus truei. The sequence continues at coordinate 409,032,676 of NC_134486.1, read as the reverse complement.
GGAACGAGTGGAGGAATGCAGCATGCGCGTGTGGGAATTTAGCCAGGGTCTAGGATTAGAAGGGCAAGTGCGGCAGAGAGAAAGCGGGGCATGTAGATCAAGAGACGAGGACAAGACAGAGTTGCAGTTCCTGACCAGGTTGTCAGGGTCTGTCGCAGAGCTGAGAGAGGAGAGGGAGGAGCGTAAAGTGGACTCAAAGTCAGGTAAGTGAATAGAGCGCAGGTTTCTGCAGAACCGGGGGGTAGATGGAGGTGGAGAAGGGGAGAAGCGAGATAGAGAGAATGAGATAAGGTGATGGTCAGAGAGAGGAAATGGAGAAATTGGAGAGAGAGAAGTTTTTTAGTGAAAACCAGGTCTAAGTAGTGGCCATCCTTGTGGGTGCTGGCTGCAGTCCACAATTGAAGGCCAAAAGAAGAGGTTAGAGAAAGAAAGCGGGAAGCCCAGGGGAGAGAGGGGTCATCAATGTGGCAATTGAAGTCCCCAAGGAGAAGAACAGGGGAGTCTGAGGAGAGAAAGGAAGAGAGCCATGATTCAAAGTGAGAGAGAAAGGCAGAAGGGGGATGAGTAGAGGTAGGTGGGCGATAGATGACCGCCACATGAACAGGGAGAGGAGAGAAGATCTGGACAGTGTGAGCCTCAAAGGAGGTAAAAGCAAGAGATGGAGGAATAGGAAGGGTGCGGTAACGGCAGAGGGGGGAGAGCAGGAGCCCCACGCTTCCACCCCTGCCATCAGTGTGCGGAGTGTGGGAGAAGGAAAGGCCACCATAGGAGAGAGCAGCTTCCAGAGCAGTGTCAGACTGAGTGAGCCAGGTCTCAGTTATAGCAAATAGAAGCAGAGAGTGAGAGAGAAAAAAGTCATGTACAGAGAGGAACTTGTTAGAAAGGGAGCGAGCATTCCAAAGGGCACAGGAGAAAGCGAGAGAGGAGGGAGGGTGGTAGTGGATGGGTATGAGGTTGGAGGGGTTGACACCAGAAGGAGTAGAGGTTGCAATTGGCAGGCGAGGATGAGCGCAGGTAGAAATAGGGCAGGGACCAGGATTGGGAGAGATATCCCCAGAAGCAAGGAGGAGAAGCATGGACAGAAAGAGGATGTGTGAGGATGATTTGTTGGGGTGTTTTTTAGTGCAGGGGATATAGCTGTGTGGTGTGAGAGGACGCAGGTAAGAAAGGAGTTCATGTGAACTGAGAAGTGGGGAAGGAAGGAGAGATGGAGATATATGAATAGAGTTTGAGACATACTGAGGCTGGTAGAAAGAAGTGCATAATTTGAGAAGAAGTGAAGTCACAGCAAATATAAATGGTAAAGGCAGCATCACAGCAGTAATGATGCAGTCTGGTATAGATGATTTCCTCCTTTACAGCGTAGTTCAAATGCAGGAATCAGGGCCAGTTGGGGTGGTCACTTCTTCTTCACTTCTTTTGAACTTCCTTTTAAACTTCAGTTGTTCAGTAGAGTTGTTCAGTAGTCCTCCCACTTATAATGTGCCACTTGGATATGTGCTGCATCACTGTGAAATGCTCAAATAACTAGACTGGTCATCACTCGAGTCTAGGCGCAAAGTTCATCTTTCCTGCCTTGCCTTTAAATACTTTCTGGGCAAGCTACCTGTCTATCTGAATGAGCTCCTCACCCCTACCACACACAGCACTTATCATCTGAGATCTGACTCCAAAAGACTGTTCATGGTCCCAAGGTTCAGCAACGTATCCGGCCGCTCCTCCTTCTCTTACAGTGCACCCCACAATTGGAACAGTCTACCGGAGACTCTCACATCCGCCACAAGTCTAAATTCTTTCAAAACTAAGGCTGTCTCACATTTTAATCTGGTCTGTAACTGTTACATACGCCTATAATATATTATCTTTAACTGTGCATGCAATGTCTTGTATATAATGTGTAACCCTGCTCACTTAATGTAACCATGTATTTGTCTCCATAACTGTGCCCAGGACATACTTGAAAACGAGAAGTAACTCTCAATGTATTACTTCCTGTATAACATTTTATAAAGTAAAGTGCCACAGTGGAAATTAATAGTGGTAGAGTGATACAGTATCACTCGGAAACACATCTGGCCATATTCTTTGAACACTTCTTACGTCTAAACAACACTGCTTTAGTGACCAGAAACAATCCTTGATCGTTGTTAAGTAGCAATTTTTGTTTTGCTTTGTTAAATCCGTGCAGTATGCAAATTAGGTGAATGGGAAAATCCGGTGAAATGTAGCCACGTGCTATTCAATGAACTGCAAGACAGGACGTACATAAAGTACTCATCAGGGATGGTGGACGGTGACGGTTACCCCCTGAACTGCTGATCACACAGCTGAGCTAAGTAAGGGGCAGCTTCTCAGAGCTCTGTTAATATTGTGACGTTACGATGTACTGGAATCGTATTTACCAGACAATTAGCGGATGGATACATGTGAATGGACCTTAGACTTACTTATATGCAGATCATATGGTAATGAGCAGTTTACCTGACATCGGAGACCTCCGTTCATGTGAGTGGATGGGAATGACGCTACGATATTTAAGACCTTCCAAATACTGCTGTTGCCAACATCCGGACGCTGATTATCACTGAGTTTTCTTTCTGGGAATAGCCTAAAAGCAACATAAAGAGTGTAGGACTTAACCCTTTCATTACAAAAAGTTACTTGTCATACAAAGATATATATTAGCAGTGGTCGACAAATCACCAAAAAATCTACTCGCCAAACAAAAAAATCTACTCGCCACCTAGTACCACACGTGTGCTGCTTGGGCCAATAGGAGCTCGCCACGATGTTAAATCCACTCGCCCGGGCGTGCAAATCCACTCGCCCGGGCGTGCAAATGTATAGGTTTGTCAAACTGTATAATATTAGGGATCATATAAATGTCTGAGACACATCATAAACTATATTATGTTTTTTTTAGTGATTAATGTGATATATTTGCGTCACCTTATATGGTAATGTATATAATGTAATAATCACTGTATAAAGTATGAGTTTACAATAATGTATATCCATATATACCTGAACAATGTTAATTAATATTGGATTTTTATTAATGTACAATTAAAGTAAATTAAGTTATCAGTTATTTTAATTGTACATTAATAAAAATGAAATAGTAATTAATATTGTTGAGGTATACATGGATATACATTATTGTCCACCTCCGATCTTTTTCACTTAATGATCGAGATTTTATTTTTTCCCCTTGGGGTACATTTGCGTGTGTAGTTCCCCTATCCTTTACAATGGAATACAGATGTCCCAGTTCTTGAACATATTTACGGGTAGGGTTACCAGGAGGCTTTTCCAACGTGTCCTTGTCATTAAGGAGTCACATGGCTTCTTTCAAATGATCCTCCCTGTTCTGAATAACTAGACCTCTCCCCTTGTCCACCTGTTTTAATGCAATCGGGTCATTTTCCATAAGGTGTTCATAAAATTCCCCTTCGATTACAGTGGCTTAGCCAGCACCACAACCATCTTCCTCAACCTTCTTCAGGTTCGGGCCACCGAACCCTTAAAAATAAATCTCATTTGTATACCGTACAATAAAAGGATCATTTTATTAGAACTTTCTCAGCCGTGGTACATAGGGAACTTAATCATCTCTGTGACAGAAATATTTAATTTAAACAGAATGTAAACAGAAGTGAAAGGAAAGCCCTAAATAACCCCCCAGGATACACCCCTATAGGTCTGTTGGAGGTCTAGTATTGTGGCCTAGGGAAAAAACAGGTCTACAGGTGTGTTCTCTCCTAGAGCAAAAGATAAATACTGTATAAATGGTGGGGTCGGAAACTTTCAGTATCAACCTGGGGGTTCACTGTGTGTGTGGGGGTCTCCCATTTGCTCCTCATGAACCCATACAGGACGTTGGGGCAGATTATAAGGGAGTAGATCCACAGAAGTCCATCGTTACTGGTGCCAATACCACGCTTTGGGGAAATTGGGAACAAAGTTATTTTTCGTCTTATTAAGGGGTAGCCTCAAAGCTGATGAGATGCAAAATAAAATTAATTAGTAATAGTTGCATTGCTATTAACAGGGATTTTCATGTCTCAGAAAGGCGGACTCCAATACGCTGCACATGCGCGTTGGAATTTTGTGACGCGTTACGCATTAGTGCGGCCTATCAGGATGCCCATGAGCCTGTTCAAGTCCAAATAAATACTGTACACATTTGAAACGGCAAAACTCAGCCATTTCAGCTAGGCTGCTACAGTATACAGCTGATAAAGCTGAGCAGGCTTCAACCTCAACTGCTGGGACTGCTCCTGCTTCTGATGTTGGGAGGATCTGCCGCCAGACATTCACGGACAAGGAGCTGGAAATACTGATTATTGGCATCACTCTTCTCGGGGGGCCGGCGCAGCTGAGAAGTAGCGGATTTTAGGGGCCAGACTCCACCGCCTCAATGCCCTGGGTAACGACGCCCGATCCATGGACATGTTAAAGAAGTGCTGGGAGTTGAACACCCCTGCTATGTTTTTCTATTTGTTTTTATCTTGCAGGCAAGTAGAGTATGTTCCCCCAGTGAGACACTGCCATGAAAATTCATGAGAAATTGTTCTGTCTATACCATCGCTTTCTGCACTATATCATGCATCAGTGCCAGCTTAGCTCAGTGAATTAGGCCCATAATGTGCAATATGTAATGATGCATACATAAACCTATTTATGAACAAATATAGCAGATGCTGATAACTAATTCATTGATGTGCATACAGGGCGTTCAAGCAAATTGATGGCATTGTGAGAAATTTCTCAGGCTACGCAGTGATTAAGGTTGGTTCTTGAACACAGCAGCAAAGGATGAGCAGGGAGGGTGACAAATGGGAAAAGTAAGCAATGGAAAAGTCCTACGTGCTTCTCTCTGTGGCAGGATCCACAACAAATATTGGTAAGAAAGCAAGAGACGGGACCTGGGTGAAGGTCTTAAGTTAATATAAATTCTATCCAAATGTGGCATCCATTAATGCAGGGGTCTCAAACTCAGTCCTCAAGGGCCACCAACAGGCCAGGTTTTATGGATATCCCGGCTTCAGCACAGGTGGCTCAATCAGTGGTTCAGTCTTCGACTGAGCCACTGATTGAGCCACCTGTGCTGAAGCAGGAATATCCATAAAACGTGTCCTGTTGGTGGCCCAGTGCCAGGGGCCTTCGACTGAGCCACTGATTGAGCCACCTGTGCTGAAGCAGGGATATCCATAAAACCTGGCCTGTTGGTGGCCCTTGAGGACTGGAGCTAAGTCCCCCTGCCTTAATGGTTTCTAGTCCCTTAAAGATACCAATAGAGAATCACCTGCACAAAATGACCTTTCTCTTATTTATCTGATCTAATATGTTTCTCTGTCAAAGGGACTTGCTATGTATTGCTCTGCCGTGCAACGCGGGTCCTTTTTGCCCTGGGTCTGTTGACCATGTGAAAGTTACACGGAAGACCTCGCTTGTTTCCTGTGGCTATTTGAAGTTACATTAACCCTGAGAAATGAGGTTGGACGCGCAGGAAGTGCTCTCCCAGACGGGTGGCGGCCTGATATGATTAACGCAGCGGGAGACCCATCCGGAAGCAGGGACCCTCTTTGCGTTAATCCTTCTGGGAAATTCCCCTGCCGCTGGGCCGCGTTCGTGCTTGGCCGCGATCACAGCTGCACTTGGGCCGCGTTCCACCCGCTACAAGTGACACGCGGGGGAGGGGGGGGGACGTGTATCGCGCCACATCTGTAGTAATGCACGGTATAATAATGCATCGTGTTCACTGTCATGATAAAGCCACGCGCAGATTAAAGCTGAGGTGCGCAAACTGGGTGGCAAGAAATGTTCCGGGGGGGGGGGCGGGGGGTGGGGGGGAGGGGGAGCCGCGCTTACACAGGCGCCACGCTCTTTCCCCACAACATTTAAATAAAATGCCAGGGGAACGTGCAAGGCTTCTGTATGTCTCTTACCTTCTCTCCGGTGGCTTCTGGTGATGCCGTGGATGCCGGAGGAAAAGTGAGGGGGGAGAGGGGAGAGCAAGCAGGGGGGGGGGGGAGAGCAGGCAGGGGGCTGCAAACAAAAAAATTGCGTGCCCTGGGATTAAAGTATCTGGGCAGTAGGTTAACCAAAGGGTTAACCTTCTTTGTAAGAGAACCCTTATAGTCGTGTTCCTTGTTGGTTTACCGTGGAATACCAAAGGGCCACGGCTTGGGTGGCATTGAAACCACGAAGGAAATCCACGCTTACGTTAAAATGACACCACCAGGTTTTATTCCATCTGTGGCAAACCTCAAAGGGAATCCTAAATCCCAGAGCCGTTCCCTGACACAGCAGATCCAAAGGGCACAGAGGGGCACGGTATGTGCTATCATTACAGATTAACAGTGTGTAAGGTAATTCATGTCATCGTATAACCCATAATAATGTCAGGTATCAATCTGTAAAGGGCAAAAGTACACGATTGTAATCATATAAAAATGTGAGAAGATATCTCGGCTGCAGGTGGCAGAGAATTCGTTTTCCTCTCATGGGTAAAAGTGGGACTATCACAAGGGGCATCTCTGCGTTCGTCGGATTCCCCCGAACCCCGGGAGGTGAGTGTCATTAACCTGGTGGTTACAGGGAGAGAGAGTTATGGGGAATGCTATACTCTCAGGTTAAATTCAAATGAAATAATTCTCCTTTCTCAGGGAAGCCGGAGTTAAAGGTGCCACAGGGAAGAGAGGGTGATACATTGGAGATAAGATACCCCCTAAACCCCTCACACACACACACACACACACACACACACACACACACACACACACACACACACACACACACACACACACGCATGCGAGTATGGGACATTTATGTTTGGTGAATAAATACAAATCTTTATTTTAATATTACATTTTTTACATCTTCAAACAAAATAAGTAACATTTTGAATTGCAATATGGATAACTTACATTTTAAAACATTGTCCAAAAATTGTCCAACTTTGCTTTTTTTAAATGACAAATTAGGATTTGTGAAACATTTTTGCAAGGTGGATTAAATGTTTAAGTTAAATGGCTGTAGACTGTCGTATTGAACTGGAGGGCTCTACAGGCCAATCCTGGAGACCTGGGAACTGCCAGAGTTATCCCAGTCTTCAAAAGTGGGGACAAAAATACCGTTCCAACTACAGGCCATTCTCTCTTCTCCCAAATTTATACAAAGTCATGGAAAAATGTGTCCACTCCCAATTAAGCGATAACTATACCAAGACAAATTTCCCTAGCCAATTCCAATCTGGCTTTCGTCCCCAAACAATCCACGGTAACTACCCTGCTAAAAGTTTGCTACTGTATGAGATCCAGTGTGGAATAGAACTGGGACAACTTACTGTTGATCATGTTATCTTGTTAGCGGAACATGCTTTAAACTAGTATCACTCCCACCTACCAGGTAGATCTCAACATGTATTTATCTTGGACTCTAGCTCAAACCCCTTGGCTGTCACCTGCGTTCTCACTCTGCTCTCGGACCCCTACTCTTTTCAGTCTTCATTAATGATCTACCTACAGCTTGTAAGGGAGATTCAATGCACATGTATGCGGATGACACAATCTTATATGCACACAGCCTAACATCTCCGACCTTGGACATGTACTTCAATCTGATTTTTTGAGACTTGAAAACTGGATTTCCCAAAGCAACTGTTTTTAAATACTGACAACGTCTGGAATTAATTCTAGCATATTACATAGATGGGGAGTGTGGTAGGGTAATAGCCATGGCGATGACAGGAATTTGTACTGGTGGGGATATAGCAGGACATATTTGTAGATTAGGATTGTGGTATTTAGAATATATTTCTGTGTTTTGTGATATTTTGTAGATCTGGTGTGGTCTTGTTCTTGCTATGACTATTTGGTTATTAGCATGGGAGGGATAAAAAATAGGTAGACTTACTTAATGGAAAAAAATATACACGGTTATGTAGATTGTACTCAGTTCTTTCAGGTGCATACTAAAGGTGAAACAAAGAACCCCTGAGGAAGCCAATAACTAGACGAAACGCGTTGGGAACGGACCGTCCGAGGACACCGTCCTAACACCAAGAGCAGCCGCCTTTCTGGGACTCCACGAATGCAATACAGAAGCAGAAGGAAGCGGTGAAACAGTGTGCATGCTGATCCGGTGCTGAGCACATACTATGACGTGTCCTAGGGTGGGTGAGAGTGTGCTCTTATGACACTCACTGCTTATTTTAAATCAGGAAAGTGTGTGTGCATTTCCTTTCCCCTTTCTGCATTTGTTTTTTGTAGTGAACGTCTGTACGCCACTTATATGTTATTTTTCTTTCCCACGAGGAGTGCTGCATTAGGAAGAGCATCCTCGTTACACGCTGACCTCTTTGCTGAAGAGAACACTGAATAACCTTATGTGAGTGCAACACATGGCAGCACAAGAATGTATTCATTTTCAATGTGATCCAATACCTTTCATTATTTTATTTATAGTCACACATATATTTTTTCACAATAGTTTTGGGTGTGACATATACATTATTGCCATTACCACCTCAGACTACTTTGTGCTAATATTGCCTTTTCAGCATACAAGAGGTGAGGCTGTTTCTACGAACTGGCTTGAAATATGAGTTTACAGTGAATAAGTACCCACATACTGTAAACATCTCTGCTAAATGAGATGCAGTATTTTGGTAGTAGGCATTCAGTATAAATCAGAAAGTCAAAGTCACCTATGTCGCCCCCCACCTGCTCCACTTCCATTAAAGTCATTGGTTAGCAGTCAGTCATCATATCCCCACCAAAGAGATCATATGGCCGTCAATCCAAGAAATCCAGTGACACTCGGGTGACGGATATGGACAACTACTGTGCGTGTGTGTGTATGTGTGTGTATATATATATACATACCATATAAGAAATCCATACCAGACTTTACAGTGGTTCTGGTTCCCCCTCACCGGCTCTCCTAATTACAGGAACATGTATTTAGAACGGAGAGGTTTGCTGCTTCACTCTCTCTCTCTCTATATATATTTATATATATATATAGTGGCAAACGTCTCCCTTTGTGTAGTGCTGCCGTTTCCCCAGGCTCTTAGCGACATGACCCTCTATGGTTATAAATGAGACAAAAGGATAATACGACGCATTACATTGCTTAAGTCGGGCTTCTGCCTGCTTTATTTCATCCCACTAAGGGACTGCAGCTTTAACAGATATAGGTAGGAGGCACTCAGCCATTGACCTTCAGCAGTTTGTTCTTATATCAGGGATACTCAATGTTTCAGACACCCTGTCACTTTAAGAAACAAAATCATAAAAACAACACCTATCCCCTTTAGGGAAACTAACTATACAGTAGCTTTCTCTCTCTGCGATTGGCTGGCCAACTAACCTGGTTCCCAGCTTTAAATAACACACTCTCACTTAGGGAAACTATATCCACAGTCTTTACACACAGTAACATACATTTGTTTATGTCTTATCTGTTCGTTGGGAGACAGCGTCCCAAGGAATTGTATGCTATCCTTTCGGATACCACAACACATGAAAGTGACGTCCTCCCCGAACTGGATGCAGGGAAGAAGCGTGCCCAAGCCCCCTGGCTCTAGGAGAGAGAGTGAAGCAGCAAACCTCTCCATTCTAAATACATGTTCCTGTAATTAGGAAAGCCGGTGAGGGGGAACCAGAACCACTGTAAAGTCTGGTATGGATTTCTTATCCACCAGCCTTAGTGACTGGGAATCTGTGGGATGGATCACTTCTATACTATGTCCGCACTTTCAGATATAAATCAGACAGAAAGCTGCCTAATATCCTGGGACTATGTCACTATATATATATATATATATATATATATATATATATATATATATATATATATATATATATATATATATATATATATATATCTATATCTATCTATCTATATATATACAGATGTAACGGGTATTCCACCCCACCCAATCGCATATACAGTGTGAGTGCGGGGAACATACAAGGTTACTCATAGGTGTGGTGCATTACCTGTTGGCTCACAGGAGGGCTGAGCTTCCGCCACGGGGAACCTGGGGTAATTACACTAGGGGTGATCACTTACAACATCTTCTCGGTACAGCGCCTCCACCTGCGATGGCTCCCACCAGAGGGGGAGTTGTTCCTCGCAGGACAATCACAATAATAATCACTTACACGACAGCATGTATATTAACTATACGACTTTACTAACACACATAACACACATTATATAACATCATCACCTTAGGCCCAATGTCTGGCGTTCCCACCCAGTGTCCTGTAATCCCCCACACCCAATGTCCCGTACTCCTACGGAGGTCGTGGGTGACTGCGCAGTCACTAGGAACTAATAGGCCTGTTGGTGCACATATAATACAGAGGTACCTTCCGAGCACTCCGATGCTCGGGACTGCAACTGTCTTCTAAAAGGGTCAGACGTCCGTCTGATCCTATCCAGGTACTTCTGCCGTGGACCCCAACGAGGGTCCCACCGCTTCACGGGAACACAACAGTCTCTTGGTACAGCAACCGAACCACAGGAACAGCCACGCCGCTATCCCTGTCTATCCTTAACTAATCCTAGCGTGACAGGAACCCTAACCTAGGGCCTGTCCCTGATGAACCGCAACCTGGGTGGCTTAGGGGAAATCTCCTAGGGCCTGCGGAGTAATACCTTGCCCCACTCCCCTAGCTACCCTGTCCCTAACTGTATCTACTACTACTACTAGATACTCCTAACAGCCTAACGCACCTGCAGCCGACACACAGCTCACACTGTCAGCCTGCAGGGATCCACACACACTGCACACACTGCGCCCAGCACATGCAGCACAACACACACAGAACGGTACACACCATTCACTGGAGAGGGAGAGTCTATTTGGGACCTAAGGGGTTAATAGTATTCCTACTCCCCTAACGAGGCCCAGTCCTGACTCCCACTAACAACCGACTAACCTGAGTGACAGGGTCCCTTACTCTAGGGAATTCCCTGGCAACACTCACTATATGGGATACCTAGAGCTATCTTGGGCCAAGGGGGTGCTGGCTAGTACAGGGGATCCCTCTCTCCCGTACCCTACCTCCTTCCCTTGTCTGCCTCCTTGCTCTGCTCCTTCCTGACTGCCTAACGTGCTGCAAGCCTGCCAAATGTATCTCTTTTCCCAGGGGTCTCCTAAGCCCTATTGGCTCCCTGGTGTCACATGGGGCTCGCAAAGGCTCTTGGGATATGTAGTCCCAGCTCAGAGCCTTCCCTGGTAGGCTAGGGGTTCGCGGGCTTCTCCCTATCCTTACTGCGCTTGCGCCAGCTTTCCCGGGCTGCCTCGACCTTCCCTCAGCTCTCCCTGCTCTCGCGCGAGATATCCCTGTCTCGGGGGCTTTCCCTGCGCCTACGCGTCCCTGCGCATGCGCAACAGTGTTCTCTATGGCGGCGCCCTGCTTGTCCGGCCGCCGGGACCTTAGAGACGCGATCGCGGCCTTAGCAACCGCCCGATCGCGTCCCCGGCAACCGGCCGCAGGCAGGAGAAGCCGCGCTGCTCCCTGCACTAGCCCCCACCCTTGGAAGCAGCCGTCGGGTTTTTCATTACCCGCGATCGAGCTGCACCAGGGAAGGGGGGTCTCCAGGAGCCACGGGAGCTCCAGGCTATATTCTCCCCCTGGTAGGACTTCAACGTCCTCGCTTGGATAGCAGTTGTAATCTTGCACAAACATTACATTGTGAAAATGCAGTACACAGAATACACAACACATGTCAAATTTATACTTCAGGTTACATTGCACTTCACACCAATAACCCGAAGCATGCTGAGACCATTTGTGGGGTGCCCCTAACTGAACATGTGGGGGTACCTCACTTTTGCGTCCGTGAGCCTCCCCCAGAAAAATTTCTTGGAGAGCACACTCTAAGGCGACAGTTTCTGGCTCTTCGCTACTTCCTCCCCCTGGTGGAAGGAGTAGCCCAGTGTCTCGGAAGCAGACCTTTACCCGGTCATCCGCGGCAGGGATGCGGTAGACCAGGAGGCCAGGACCTTTCCCGCGGTCCACCACCTGGCGAATGGCACGCTCCTTTTTGGGCGTAAAGGAGGCCAGTCTTGCTGGATCGTCCTTTACACAGTCCTTGTCCCTACGGACTTGCGAGGCTTCCACTGAGAAACAAGCACTGGGAAATGTCTCGGTTTCACCTGGCCGGGGGGAAAAAGTAGACACCTTACCCCTGCGGTGATTCATGGTGGCCAACAGGTCCTCGGGGACGCTGTCAGTTCCCACCTTGGTGGTATCGGGACCTGTCCCCAATTCTTCTGGGACAGTCCACTCACTGACTCGAACTTCGGGAGCGTTGGATCCCAGTCCTGGGACCACTTGCGTCGGAGCACACGGGCTCACACTCCGCTCAGGAACCGTAGCTTTGGCCTTCTTCACGGCCACCTCCATCGGAGTCGGTGGGGAACAAGGGGGTTCCTTACCACTCTGCTGGCTGACGATGGGCTTCCCTTCTTCCGGAAGGATCGACGGTAGACACTGGTCCACTCTCTTCCCTGGACAGCTACCTTCTAATGAGGACACCTCCGCCAGGACGCGATGAAGAGGGGAGCCCTTCGCCCGGGCGACCAGACTTAAGGAGCCATCGTGCTCCGCGGTCACCTGGAGGCTCACCCCCGACACCCCTGGGGCAGTCGACTCACCCTTGTCGGCGTTAGGTACTGGTCCCCATTCTAGGACCGATGGTACCTCTGTAGTAGGTTGGACTGACCATTGTAGGGCACACGGGCCCACAGCCGGGTCCGCAACATCGGGACACACTTCCTCTAGGGCACACGGGCCCACAGCAGGCTCTGCATTTGCCGAGATAGTGTGTTCCTTGGTGTCACTGAAGTGGTCCGCCGGCAGGCGCATCACCACAAGTGACGGGTCGCTGGATTCACTAGAAGAAGGTGGGGGTATATACACCTTACCCTGTGATTCCTCTGTCTCACTGCTGGGGTGGTTCGCCGGTAGGCGCATCGCCACCGATGGGGATTCAACCTTGTCCGCTGGCAACATCACGATCGGATCCTCCGCCAACGTGTTGCTCGGCTCCAGGATGGGCTGATCCGGGTTCTGTGGTTCCTGCTCAGGAACCAGGTCTAGAAGGTTCACTTGGGCGCACTGGCCCTCCGAAATGTCTATGAGAAGGGTAGATGGGTTAGTTATACTGACCGGCTCTTCAGGCTGGGGCACAATAGGTTTTAAGAACCAGGCACCGCAATCTTCACATTGAGGCTCCCACGCCAATGCCGCTCTAGAACAGTCACATGTGGGGCTAAAATACTGTATGCTCAGTTCTCCATCCACGGTGCCGGTCTTAAAATCCAGCGGTAGCTGAAATAGGTCGGCTCCTTGGACATAAGCTTTTTGCAGGCATGTGCACATTAATGTAAGGGCTTTCACTCCTGGCGCGTGCCAGGCCACATACACATTGGGGTGTACAGTAGCGACATACTTTATTAAAGTAAATGCCGGCGGCATGCCGGGATCTACCCCAGCTGCCGCCAGTCAGAAACGCGCGCCGCCGCGTTTCCCCCACGCACCCCCCCTCCACATCGCGCGCAATTACCCCCCCAAAGACACCCCGAACCCGGCTTCTACTCTGCCCCTCTGCTTCCCCGCACCCCCGCTTACCTAGATTTGAACTCCAGGGGTGTCGGGGAAGCCTGGGGAAGCCGGGGAAGACGGGGAAGCCGGGCGCGCTTGTGACCGTGACGTCACAGTGCGCCGCCACGCGCCGCGGCTACCCGCTTCCCAGCCTCATTCAGCCAGCGGCATTTGCTCGAATAAGAGCTGCCGCTGCTGTACTCCCTTACAGTCTGTTTCATCATTATCAGGAAACCAAGAGTCTATTTCATTTATGTCGGCCACAGTGCCCTCTTCCTCGGGCTGTCCTGTAGCCGCCAACGGCACTGGTCGCAGAGTCGGTATCCTGCAGCAGCCACACATGCGTCCCCAGGCCAATTTACAAAAGGAGCAGTCACCGTTGTTACAGAAACATTCCCGGCACCCATCCTCGTTTGCGTCTTCCAGCTGCCCTCTTATCAGGCACGTCAAAACAGCAAAGTTCATACTACCCGACGGACTCAACGATTCTATCATACACGGACACAATAAAAAGGATACGGCCCCGGCCTTCGTCGGCCAGAGTCCATATGACGGCGAGCAATTTTCTTTGCCCCCAGTACTTTCTTTGATGGAGACAGCAGTTACGGGTGAAGGCGCACTGGGCCTACTCCCCCTGGTGGAATCTGAAGGAGGGGCAGCACACTCTTTCATTAAGTGACTCTGGCTCGGCACAGAGTTATTCAGTTGGCGGGGGCGGGGCTTAGGGTTTCCCGCCAAGCTCGGACAGTCTGCAACATTTTCCCGCGCGGGCGGGAAATCAGCACGTGACTTCTTCATGGCGAACAAAAATAGCACAATTTAGAAAAATGAAAACAGGGCACCCCAGGTCTCTCTCAGCAGCGCCTCCAAATGTAACGGGTATTCCACCCCACCCAATCGCATATACAGTGTGAGTGCGGGGAACATACAAGGTTACTCATAGGTGTGGTGCATTACCTGTTGGCTCACAGGAGGGCTGAGCTTCCGCCACGGGGAATCTGGGGTAATTACACTAGGGGTGATCACTTACAACATCTTCTCGGTACAGCGCCTCCACCTGCGATGGCTCCCACCAGAGGGGGAGTTGTTCCTCGCAGGACAATCACAATAATAATCACTTACACGACAGCATGTATATTAACTATACGACTTTACTAACACACATAACACACATTATATAACATCATCACCTTAGGCCCAATGTCTGGTGTTCCCACCCAGTGTCCTGTAATCCCCCACACCCAATGTCCCGTACTCCTACGGAGGTCGTGGGTGACTGCGCAGTCACTAGGAACTAATAGGCCTGTTGGTGCACATATAATACAGAGGTACCTTCCGAGCACTCCGATGCTCGGGACTGCAACTGTCTTCTAAAAGGGTCAGACGTCCGTCTGATCCTATCCAGGTACTTCTGCCGTGGACCCCAACGAGGGTCCCACCGCTTCACGGGAACACAACAGTCTCTTGGTACAGCAACCGAACCACAGGAACAGCCACGCCGCTATCCCTGTCTATCCTTAACTAATCCTAGCGTGACAGGAACCCTAACCTAGGGCCTGTCCCTGATGAACCGCAACCTGGGTGGCTTAGGGGAAATCTCCTAGGGCCTGCGGAGTAATACCTTGCCCCACTCCCCTAGCTACCCAGTCCCTAACTGTATCTACTACTACTACTAGATACTCCTAACAGCCTAACGCACCTGCAGCCGACACACAGCTCACACTGTCAGCCTGCAGGGATTCACACACGCTGCACACACTGCGCCCAGCACATGCAGCACAACACACACAGAACGGTACACACCATTCACTGGAGAGGGAGAGTCTATTTGGGACCTAAGGGGTTAATAGTATTCCTACTCCCCTAACGAGGCCCAGTCCTGACTCCCACTAACAACCGACTAACCTGAGTGACAGGGTCCCTTACTCTAGGGAATTCCCTGGCAACACTCACTATATGGGATACCTAGAGCTATCTTGGGCCAAGGGGGTGCTGGCTAGTACAGGGGATCCCTCTCTCCCGTACCCTACCTCCTTCCCTTGTCTGCCTCCTTGCTCTGCTCCTTCCTGACTGCCTAACGTGCTGCAAGCCCGCCAAATGTATCTCTTTTCCCAGGGGTCTCCTAAGCCCTATTGGCTCCCTGGTGTCACATGGGGCTCGCAAAGGCTCTTGGGATATGTAGTCCCAGCTCAGAGCCTTCCCTGGTAGGCTAGGGGTTCGCGGGATTCTCCCTATCCTTACTGCGCTTGCGCCAGCTTTCCCGGGCTGCCTCGACCTTCCCTCAGCTCTCCCTGCTCTCGCGCGAGATATCCCTGTCTCGGGGGCTTTCCCTGCGCCTACGCGTCCCTGCGCATGCGCAACAGTGTTCTCTATGGCGGCGCCCTGCTTGTCCGGCCGCCGAGACCTTAGAGACGCGATCGCGGCCTTAGCAACCGCCCGATCGCGTCCCCGGCAACCGGCCGCAGGCAGGAGAAGCCGCGCTGCTCCCTGCACTAGCCCCCACCCTTGGAAGCAGCCGTCGGGTTTTTCATTACCCGCGATCGAGCTGCACCAGGGAAGGGGGGTCTCCAGGAGCCACGGGAGCTCCAGGCTATACAGATATATATATATATATATATAGAGAGATAGATAGATAGATAGATAGATAGATAGATAGATAGATAGATAGATAGATATAGATATATATAACTTTTTTTATTCAACATTCTGGTGGCACTTGGGTGCTGTCAGGCAGTGACAAGTTTAATGTTTTTATAAAATAACCCAGATTCATAGGAGTACCAAATATTAATGGAATTGTATCTGTAATTGCTGGAAATTGACATCATGGTTCATTAGTATAATGAAGACAGGATGCTGAATGTACAGTATGTACTCTGCAGTAATGTCAAGATTGTTTCAAGACTACTGATGGCCAGACAAGTAATATTTTTTCTCCTTTACAGTGTACAGGCATACCCCAGTTTAAGGACACTCACTTTAAGTACACTCGCGAGTAAGTACATATCGCCCAATAGGCAAACTGCATCTCACGCATGCGCCAGTCATCACGTCCTGAACAGCAATACCGGCTCCCTACCTGTACCGAAGCTGTGCACAAGCGGGGAGACAATAGAGCCTGTTACACATGTGTTATTTACATCAGTTCTGCATGTATGTGACGATTGCAGTACAATACATGCATCGATAAGTGGGGAAAGTAGTGCTTCACTTTAAGTACATTTTCACTTTACATACATGCTCCGGTCCCATTGCGTACGTTAATGTGGGGTATGCCTGTATTTGCGTATCACTTTTCATCTGTCTCTTATCATTTTCATGGATCTTACGCCTACCTTTAAACAGGTTCTAGTGTTTTAAATACGTAACACAAATGGTCTACTTAAAGCTGCAACCCAACCCCCGCCCCCCGATTGCAATGGTTTCTCCCATCTGTATAGACGCAGGTGCTTCCACAGAGTTCAACCTCGATGGTCCCTGCATCTGGCGTCCTCCTTGGGGTAACCAATAGAAAACCAACGCACTGCAGCGCCGTCTCCTACAACTTTATATTTCCAGCCAGAATGAAGCCAATGGCAGCAGTTATTGTGTTTCCCATCTATTCCTGACTTGGAGATTTCCATTCTGATTTTCGTTGGGAGCTGGGATAATTCTTATGACCCAGGTTCATCCAGGTATATACTGCGCATGAAATGTCTGTGAATTCACTGTATAACTCTGTTCTTTTAATGTAAACATGTATTATTGCTCTTAACTCTGTGCCCAGGACATGCTTGAAAACGAGAGGTAACTCTCAATGTATTACTTCCTGGCAAAACATTTTTATAAATAAATAAATAAATATACAGTATATATACACCTCTTGAAAAAGGCTCCATTGGGAAGCTGAAATGTTGAGCTAGTAAAGATAAATGTATTGTATCATTTAATGTGCCTGCTTTTTTGACCCTTCTACATAAGGCAGTTTAGTATATTAGCAGTTGCAACCCACTCCAGTCTTTTGGATTATTACTGTTATTGTGTGCCCTAACTCCTTTACGATATAGATATAAATTACATTGGGGTGATATATATGGCTACTCTGCATGGGTTACCTTAACCCATGGGCTGTATTCAGGCGGCTGGACGATGAGGTTGCAAGGTTGTAGAATAATGGGCACCAGGAACTTTTGCAGTTATTTATTCGTGTGCCCATGGACAGAACCGCTCACACACATGTTAACAACATTGTACTGGATTTTATAATAGACATACATGAATACAGTTCTTCCATCAGTGCCCACTCTTACCACTCAAATACTTTGACTTAGTTGCTCTGGGTAAGTGTTGGACTCGGTCCCCTTGTTGCTTCGGAACCATCATCAATACTAATCCGATTACTCTGTGCCCCTACGGGAATCCTGGCGGGCATCTTCTTACTTGACCCAATACCCTTTGCCTGATTGGGAACTTCCGCACAGACAGATGAGGAATATTAACGCAGAGCCATAGTTAGAGCTGATCTGCCAGCACCCGGGAGCCATCTTTCCTGAGGCTCTCTATAGCGGGCCATATTCCTTTACATTACTTATTCCGAACTTCATTCCTTCTTTCAGATATCCTAATTTAACAGGTACTGTTCCTATCTACAACATAATAAACAGGAGTCCTGGTCTATACTATTACTTTAGAAACATTACTGATCCAACTAAACCCATTGTTGCCCCCAACATTGCATATGTACACATAAACATTCTTAGAATACACATATAGTATACACATTTAGTTACTGTACATACATCCTGTAATAACATTTAGTAACCTCACAGATAAACATAGTTAACCTTAAAAACTTAACCTTATCCAGGTAGCTGCGTTACATACATACATACATACATACATACATACATACATACATACATACATACATACAGAGACAGGGCACTCACACAATATGTAGTAGATGTCTTCTAGGGTGCATACTGTCCATGCATTGGAAAATACACAAACAAGGAACAGAAGGACAGACACTCCCAAATTCAAGAAGTTGATGTTTAATACTCAATGTTTCGGCTCCCAATGGAACATCTGGGACAACCTGTCCTTCTGTTCCTTAAATGCTAAGGACGAAACGCGTAGGTGCAGGTCCAGTTGGCAGGATCCCCTGTTTTGTCCCCCTCTTGGGACACTTTGATGTGCTTTGAGCTCTGCTCCTTGATTCCTCTTCAGACCTTGCTGAGTACCTGACATAAGGTGAAGTATCCATTTATTGCTATAGCAGACTAAGGTGGGCTTTTCTGTGATTATCTATGCATGTACATTGTGCAATTGTTTATTTTGCACTGTTATATACTTGTCCCCTGTCATAGGGAGACAGTAGCAATTTGCTACGCACTGTATGAGCCACCTTATGCTACCACTGAGTTGTGTCTGTTGATAGCTTTGCATTATCCACCTTGTCAGGTACTTTGTCAGTAATCAATTGTCTATTTAGACCTTTAACTTGTTCTTCAGGGTAACTCCCTGATCAGAGTTAAATCAAGTTTGCACCACTCAGGGGATCCATGCCGTGTTTTAATTTTTTGTACTTTTAATTTTACTTTATGTTCTGTGACATTTTCTAATAAACATCTGGTTTTGTATTGTGAGGCATACTTGAGTGCTTTTATTGGGGCTCTTTTTCTTTCTGCAATATATATATATATATATATATATATATATATATATATACAGGGCTCGACAAATTATAAAAAGGGCCACTCTACCCCCAAAAAAGCCACTCGCTCCCCCCCTCCCTCCCTCCCTCTCCAAGCCTCCTCATTTTACCCACTGGCAAGACTTTCCGGTGGCGGGGTGCAGCGTCTCCCGGCATTTTCCTGCTTCTCCCCCTACAACTCCCGGCATTCAGGCGCAACTGCACTGAAAATGGCCGTGCGGTGTCAAAGGATGCCGCGTTGCCATGACAACATGTAGGGTGAGAGGAGTTTGAGTGGGAGACACCAGAAGTGACACCAGTAGCGACCGGGAAGTGATGACAGATGCCAGGAATGAACAGCCAGAGTCCCTGGGCTTTCGAGTGGAGGGTCGCAGAGACAGCAGTTCACACTACTGCACTTCACCTCAACCTCACTACATCTCATGATAAGCCTTTTTTACTACCTGTGTTTGTGCATGTATTCTATTATTGTTGGTTTTAATACACTTCTTATACGTAGTGCACTATTGGTACATAGTTCTTTTTTTCAGTATACTTCCCAATACCCATCAAAACGATCTGGGCAATATCTGGGAACACCATGTACACAATTGGAAGCCATATCCATAGTGCCTTTTTATAATGCACCTTACGGCTGATCTGATTTGGAAAGTACCATCTGTCACGGGAGACCAGGTATCTTCACCTTTTTACCGGGATCATTCACTGAGCAAAACAAGATAGTAAAACAAATTGTCATTTATTCCATAGAAACTGACGTACACACAGTGGATTACAAAATACAGAAGAAAACACACTTACTGGGGTTCTGGGCTACAAAACTGGACTTTCCTAGGTGAAATGGCACATAAAATAAAGTCTTTAGGTTGACTAGGACTTGTCCCGAAATGTCCTGGAACTCAAATCGGCATGAAGTTCCTGACGCCACCGCTGTATCTGCTCTGGAGCTGCCGAAATCCCTTGACCGGGAGATAGTACCAAACGTCGTGGTACTCTTTTCGACTTGCAATCCCGGCTGCGACCGCCACGTTCTAGTTTCAGAACTTGGCCCCGAAAAGTGGGACTTAGAAAATGTCTTGCCTTGAAATTTCTGAAGCCGACTCACTGCTATTTCTTCAAGAGCATCTTTGGTGATTTCAAATTTGCCGCTGCTGTCTTGGTACCTAGAATCTCAGTGAATCTCGCGAACGGGTTGGCTGAGGGTTTCTTATAGTATTTCAGAGTCCATTCATGAAATACTACAGCCAATCCGAGTGTGGGAAGAATCCTACCAGCCTATCAGAGCGTTGCTAGTCTATCTAAGCCGGGCAAGCACGGATTCAGATTCTGACACGGGCATGTGGCAAACTGGAACCTCTGCCACTTCTCAGTCAGAAGCCACCCGCGGAGTTAGGCTCCTCAAAGTGTGGGGAAGGGCAAATGGTGGTCCGATGACTTCCATTAATCCCACGACATGAGTACTTGAGGCTAATCCCACTGCCCAAATGGCTTTCGCACCTTGGCAACCTCAGAGGCTTTCATGTCCGGGACCCGAGCAGACTTGGTGGCACCAATCTTGGAAGCCACATGGTCTCTCGGTATCATGGACCTGGAAGTCCCCAGCTCATAATACTGTGCATAAGCATATATACCATTAAAACACCATGTAATAAAATATACTTTTCACATATTTTTTCTAAGTCCTTTGGGTAGAATGAAAAAACGCGCAGTTTCATTCTCATGGCTGTTTTCTCTATACACTGAAAACCGGACTTAGGTTTCTTGAAAACCCTTGCAACCTCATACTGTATGTGGTTGCAGTTCCCCCAGAATCTCTATACTGGTTCTGGGTAACCGGGCATTGAACTGGGGCTCCCTCTGTTACCGGGGAGGACCCCGGTACCGTTCTGGGGATACTTTACAATCCTATGACCAGCTTACCTTTCTGGTCTGTGCTGAAGCAGGGAGTCCTAGTGGTGAGTCACAAAAGCATTTCCAGAGCAGGATTTTGACCGGAGCCTTGTGCCTACATGTATCCGGTCTGCCTGACCTGACTCCCGGGTACATTATTGGGTCACCCAGCAACTCTGGACCCAGACTATCTAGGCACAATCTGATAAGACTTTCTCTGCAAAATACCACCTGAAACTCATAGCCTAGCAATCTCTGCTTGCTGGCACCCCTGGAAAGGTAAAACACATATTAATTCTTTATTGTCGCACAATTACATACATTGCAGATACAATAAACAGGTTGAAGAGCTGACACTCTAAAACCCCAAATATCGATCAGAGGTAACCAGCCGGGCATAATACCTTTATTGATGGCCTAGTTACCCCCTCACCATCACACCAACAACGCACTCTAGTATACAGTATGTGTATTTATAATCAATATTATGTAACCAGGTTTTTCATCTACAGCTGAGCGAGTGTTCTATGAAGGTGACACAGCTCTGAAATATCTGTCAACCACACAACATTATTCATGGTCTATTTTATCATAGAGCTGTGTCCTTAGTGCCTTATAACCTCACAAGCCTAGAGTATACTGATCCAAAGAAAAAACTCAATTTATATATTGATATTGAGAATAAAATTCAATCTGATATTTTTAGAAAAGAAAATGGCAGGAATTCATTACTTCATGCCAGAAGTTGCCATGCCCGTCCTCTGGTCAGAGGCATCCCAAAGGGACAGTTCCTCCATTTACGTCGGAACTGTTCCTCACTGGAGGCCTTTGTACACAGGGCGGGCGAGATGAGGGACAGATTTCTGTCAAGGGGGTATGCCAAAAAGGATCTCGATCTAGCCTATGACGTAGCTCTCGGTACAGATAGAGAGATGTTAATCAATATGGACAATAGTCGATCTAGCCATGGTACATCTTTCGAGAGCACTGATGCGCCTTACTTCATTACTAATTACAGCGAACAAGCTAATGCCATCAAAATGATAATTCGAAAACCTTGGGCCACACTATCTTTAGACCCTCGGTTACAAAAAATGGTCTGTACTGGCCCTAGGGTAGTTTTTCGCAAAGCGGCTACATTGGGTAACTTCCTGTCACCAAGCATGCTAAAGCCCATGATTCACAATAGATTGTCTTTATTTCCCAAGCTACTGGGTTCGTTTAAATGCGGTCATTGCAAAATATTCCCAAATATGAGTAAAGCAACATATTTTACCAACCATGACGAAACACGTAGATTCAAGATAAAATCCTTCATGTCCTGTCAGACAAATTTTGTGGTTTATCTGTTGAAATGCGGATGCAACAAGCAATACGTGGGTTTAACCAGCAGAGTCCTTAAGATTCGCATTTTAGAGCATCTAAGACTCATTCGGAACCATGACATGCTGCATCCGGTATCTTCACATTTTAACACCTGTCCATTGGGTTCAGTGGATGCTCTGCAATGTTTAGCCATTGAGCACATTCCATTACCTCCTCGCGGAGGAGATCGGATTAAAATCTTACACCAGCGAGAGGCTCATTGGATTTTTGCATTGAGCACCCTACAACCCAATGGACTTAATGTGGAATGGGATCTGCGATGTTTCTTATAAGATGAGATGGTTCTATTTATGTATAGAGTATTGGAATCTGCTTTGTCTTTGTACTTTTCAAGTTTTAATTAGGGTAATTTAGTTTATTTTTATTACAGATGAATTGCAATTTATCTTCCGCATCTGTTTTTCCTTTTCTGTTCCCCCCCCCCCTACCCCCCCTCCCCAGTTTTCCCCACTTATCTTTCCCCCTCATCTTTCCTTACTGTTCCCCCAGAATGACCGCACCATTTAAGTGATCAGCATCGATTTAGCCTTTATATTGGATTAATTATGTGAAATGAGTTTAAGAATGCTTTTACTAAATATAATAGGTCTGAGGCTGTACTTTACGATTGAATTATCAAAATCAGGGGCGCAGTATTACTTTGGAATGTTGTTAACAATTTTTAAGATACCCTTTGTGATATTGCACAGCTATAAGATGAGCCAAATATAGAAATGATTCATTTAAAAATAGTTTGGGCTCTTGTGACACTCTTATGCACTGCTTTCACATGTCAGTGATTATGCTGGTGCCTTTTTAAGGCAGTTTTTACATGAAGGGGTTAATATGTTTACCCGTTTTTCGCGGGCTTTTTAAGTATAAATTTCCCCACTCCGAGACGAAGCCCTATCCTAGAGGGTGAAACGCGTAGAGGGGGAGATCGTGGTGTAGCCCCAAGAGTGTGATGTGCAATAAAGTTTGTTGAAGATCATCCGGGAGTTTTTTCAAGTCTGTCCTGCGCAGTTGCGCCGGAGCCCTTCCATTCCCTAGAGTATACTGCCCTGATAAACTTATAGACATGAGCCAAACAATGTGTCCCATTGGATGTGCATGGGGGATTCTGCGTTTCCTGCTGTGTATTCGAGGTCACTTTACCAGCAGCACTCCAGCTGGAACAAATAAATATATGAACACACATTCCCAGTTAGCTCAAACGCCTACACCCACCACATCACGAATATATATTTATGTCAAAAAAGAGTATATATATATATATACTACTGTGGGTCTGGGTTTTGAGCTCGCTAATATTGTACGTGTCTAATTGTACCAAATGTATACCTGGGCAATTTAAATAGCAATGCCAGATTGTTGTGGAACAACAGTAAACCGGCTGCATCATTATTTGATAAAGCAGAGAAAACAATTAGCTCTGACTTGTGCTTGTGCCATTGTTCTCCATCCTCACGCAATCCATATGCAAATAGTAAATACAGTGGAAAAACATGTGGTGTCAAAAATGTTTGCTTTCATATTTACTGTTACTATGCAGTCTTTTACTATCAGGGATGGGATCAGTGATTCTGTTTTAATGTTCATTTGAAAACAATTAATATGATGTCAGTCTTTAGTGCCCCACTGTATTCTCTACCTGCATGATGTCATGGATTAATCCAGGGGTCTCAAACGCAGTCCTCAAGGGCCACCAACAGGCCAGGTTTTCTGGATATCCCTGCTTCAGAACTGTGCCACTGATTGAGTCACATGTGCAGGGAAATCCATAACACCTGGCCTGCTGGTGTGGCCCTTGAGGACTGCGTTTGAGACCCCTGGGTTACACGGATAAATGATTAAACACGTGAGTGCATTGTACTGAAGAGGTTCATGGCTTTGCATGGAAAGGCTCTTCATAAAACAGGTCTCTACCAAAAACAGTATAGATGAGGGGGATTCTCAGTATATTCTACTACTTCCTGCTCGTATGAATAAGGAAACCATCTCATTGCTGCAGAGCTGGGATCAGGTTCACGTGGGTAACACTGCAACCTTCCAGCTTCAATAAGGGAGCACCTCCTGAGTTCTTATGCATGGTGGTGATGTTTTACCAATTCTTCTCACCAGATGGCGCTAACAGCGCCTCGATTCCCCCCTACTCCTTCTATGGCTAAGGTACCAAGGATGCTGTAAGGAGGAAACAACTTAGATAACAATAATAGCAGCCACAGTTGTACTTACGGAGACCCTAATAAACCACATTATAATAAATAAAAGATCCAGATTTATTAAACAGGATAATATTCTGGATGCTGGAATAATAGGGGGTTATTCAACATCATAATAATAATAATAATAATAATACAATAATAATAATAAAATAATAACCGTTTGTTCTTGTATAGCGCTGCTAGTTTTATATAGTGCTTTACAGTGCCAGAGTCGGCGTCTTTACTCACTGAGCCGCTCCTTCTCCATGTAAATATGAATCAACTGCAGTGCACTCAGAATTGTGAATGCCACAAGGCCTCAAAGTTTAAATAAAATGACAACGCAGTTTTACGGGATGTTACCCAGGGCCGTATATGGAATTTACCAATCACTATAATGTCAGATAAACCATTAGCAATATAGCAGTATGTACATAAACTTACACTTGTGCTGTTACTCAACAGAAATATTGTTCATCTTATTTACTATAACTATAATTAAAAATGTACTTTAGCCGTAGGACACCCGAGTCTGAAATGTAGCTGTGTGTGTACTGTGTGTACTGTGTGTGTACTGTGTGTGTACTGTGTGTGTACTGTGTGTGTACTGTGTGTGTAGTGTGTGTGTGTGTGTGTGTGTGTGTGTGTGTGTGTGTGTGTGTGTGTGTGTGTGTGTGTGTGTGTGTGTGTGTGTGTGTGTTCTGAGGAACAACAAGGAAATACAGAGTGATCACAAAAATTACATCATCTCTGAACTTTGACAAATTAAACTAGGTCACAGACGGGTTGTAACTGGTAAGCCACATGTAACCACGGAACATCCCACGGGATATATATACTGTGTGACGGTAAGGGGGTAACAAGGTTATACAATGTAGCCCCTGGCAGCTACCTAGCACCATAAGCCAGGGGCCAGGTATTGTTGTGACGGCAGGGGGTAACCAGGCTCTGAAATAAAGGTTAAGCCCGTTTGGTTACCCCTGATCCGAGTATAAGAGTCCAAGAGAGTTAGCTCTTGGGCCCAGTAACATTGTAACATTCCAATGTACGACAAGTAATAAACTTATTTGATGTGTTTTTCCCTCTGCGGGCATGCCAGCGAGCAGGGACTGCTAGGGTATGAGTTTCTGGGGGGGGGGGGGGGTGGTGTAGCAGCGGAATTGTTGTCAGAATGTGCCTAGGAGGTTGGGGTCCGGTTTGTCGGTTCCCCATAAAAGTACCCGGGAATCATGCCTGATTCTCAGATACATGTAGGCACATTGTTCCGGCAATACCTCCCCTTGGAAATGCAAGTGCGACTCACCACTAGGGTACCCTGCTTCAGCACAGCCCAGAAAGTAGAATGACGTACAGGGAAGAATAGGTATCCCAGTAGCTGAAGGAATCCCTATGTTGAGGGGGGTACTCCAGCTACTGCCAAGGTAGTCCAGAACCAGAGTAGGGTTTGTGGGTGCCCCAACTGTACTGTATATGAGGGGGGACTCTGAGAGTCCAGTATGATTCCACAGATAGTGTACGGGGAATAAGGCAGCAAGGAATAAAAGTACAACATCTTTCTTAGTCTATTCCCTGTACCCACAGACTCAGACATATATTAAAACCATAGACCTTAGTGTATTAAAGTATACTCTATTAAATATAATATAATGTAATGTGCTTTTACATTCGGAACCCATGTCCAGCCAGGCTGCCCAAGCTAATCCATAGGCGCCAGTGAGTCTGCTGGTCATCGAAGTTCAAAGAAAACAGAGGATGTCAGAGGTGAGAAAAGCATTTGGTTAGCAGGGAAAGGCTGAGTGGTCCAGAACTTGGACTTTCTTGACCGCGAGTTACTGCCAATCCTCTGGAACTGAAATCGGCATCAGTTCCCAGCCACGTCCGCTATGTTGATTTTGAGAACTTAGCCGCTAAAATTGGGACTTAGAATCTGGCAGGCAGGCTTTTCTGGCTTGAAATCGAAGCCGGTTGGTCTGCTATTCTCATATTTTAAAAGCCTGCCCCGCGGTCTTACTACTGGAGAACTCAAATCTGATTGGCTCACTGGTTCTTTATAGTATTCTGAGTACAGTAGTCAGTCATTGAGAACTGTATAGTACTGTATAGTATTGAGTACTGTGTAGTATTCTGAGTACAGTAGTCAGTAATTATTAATATATATATAATAATAATAATTACTAACTACTGTACTCTTTTATGTATTTGGAAATAAATAAATAAAAACACATGCAATCAGGAATGAGACATTAAAGCAGCCCAAAGCAAAAAGCTTGAACAGATATGCAGTTGTTTATAAATATGAATGTAATGAATAAATGTATCTTTATACAAGCAATATAATCAGTATGTATTCTGTGAATGTGGGATACTGTGCTATGTATGACTTGTACCTGACTTAATGCATTTAGTATTCTTTGTTGTTAATGCTTTTGTAAGTCAAATGCAATGTTCTTAATGCCCTAAAATACCCTATTTATCCAGATTTGCATTCGTTTCTGGCAGTCCAATACTACAAGGAGCAAAATCTCATTGAATATTCAATAAGGTTAAAAAGGGCATCTCTTGGTATGCTAAAAAATGTCAGTCCTCTGAAAAGCAATAACACAATACAGTATGTGAATAGCTAGCCATGGCTGAGCTTACTACAGCTTTCCATTAAAGGCTGTTTTATTTTACAAAGGTTGAGCTTTTTTTTTATTCTAGATACAGATGTAGCAGACTATATTGCTCTCGTTCATACAATGCTTTAACACTACCACATTATCACCGCAAGATTTACCGCCAACGCCATTGCAGCCAATGGTACAGGGTACGTTATCTGCTGACTTCCGTGGGGCGTGCCAAGCGAGAAACGCCAGACGGGAGATTATAGAATAAGGGCCTTTGACTTACTGTACTAACCTAAATACGTTTTATACCTTGCCATTGGCAGATCACCTGGGAGTTGGTTGGTGTGGAGCTTAAACCATTAGAACAGGGGTGCGCATTTTTTCTTCCCGCGCCCCCCCTGCCTGCTCTCCCCCTCCCTCTCTTGCCTCCGGCGTCAAATGATCCAATTTCCATGGCATCGCGACGCCATATGACCCCGCGGCATCATTTGACACCGGGTTGCCATGACAACGTGTCGCTGGAAGGAAAGGTAAGTAGGTAAGTGAAGTTACAGAGGCCTCCCGCGATCCCTGACATTTAATTGAAATTGCTTCGGGGAAGCGCGGGGCCTCTGTAACCACTGCGCTCCCTCCCCCCCAGAATGTCTCGATCCCCCCTTGGGGGGGGGGGGGGGGCGTGCCGCCCACTTTGCACACCCCTGCATTAGAAGGTAGTCACCATCCATACATTCAAATCCAGTTTCATGTGTTATGGTAAGCTCACCCAGAACTTACGCTGTAGCACTTGCAACGTTTTATACATGTTACTAGAGTGCGGTTACTGGAGTTTCTGCTGAAAGCAGGAAAATAAAGCGTCAGTATAAATCTAAATACACTAAAACCCAACATTTCATCCAACTGGATATGTATTTATGCTAATAACACATTAAATATTCCGTTAGTTATGTCCTTAGCCACTGTTTCCAGCCTTATGCAACGCATCATGTTAATGAGAGAAATTACGTCTGCTACATCTGTATTAAAGACATGTAAGTTGCTACAGTATGTCAGAGAGTCTTCCTGTCTTAAGAGTAAAGAGAGAAATACAGTAGGAGGAATTAAACTCAGAGGACATGGCCAATATTAGACTGTTAGGAATGGCCTGGCTTTTATTATGCAGCATGATATTAATTAAGAGAGGTTATTAATAATGATGACATTTTGGGTTGTAATGTAATGAATGTAGATGGGCATTGTTCTTATGGTTTTTTTTGTTTGTTGCTTTTAGCGGTTTGGTCTTCAACAGCATTCCTGTATTAAGGATAACACATTTCAAGTACTATGGGCCTTATTCAGAAAGCCTCAATACAGGCCCTTATCGAGCACTTATCGACCAAAATGGCTACTCGTATTCAGATAGCCTCGATAAGTGCTCGATAACGGCCTGTATCGACGCAAAATTGTATCGCTATCCGAAATTCGCCGACTCAGCAGCGATCAGCCCCTTATCGACCATTTTCGGATGGTTGATAAACTTGCGCGATTCAGAGACCCGCGAGTCGGCTGTCGCGGCATATCGCAGCCCATCGCAGCCCTAAAAGGCGGTCTTCTACCCAAATCCAATTCACCACAAATTTGTTGGTCAATTGGTGGGGAGATGGCCTCGATGAGCCGCGATGTGTCGGGACTTAGAAAAAATCAGGCCCCTTTCCTGCCTCGGATTGATGCCGGGGGTCTCCGGAGCTGATAGCCATTAATAGCAGCTCCGGACCAAACCCGGCATGCATCCGAGGCAGGAAACATGCATGTACAGCAACTTCATTACCTTAGCGGCTAACCGTTAAGGCAATGAAGGGGTTAAACACCCGTGCCAAGCTTACTGTAAGACACATACAATACAATACAGTGGCTAGCGGGGGTGGGTGAAGGGGGAATTTGGCCCTTAGTGGCTGTGTAGGCATTGCGGGGGGAGTTAACCCCTTCATTACCTTAGCGGTTAATACCGCTAAGGTAATGAAGGGGTTAACCCAACCGCTACCCACCCGCAAGGTCTAAACACCCATCCTTAGGGCTAATACCCCTTCACCCACCCGTGAGGCCTAAACACCCACCCCTGACTGACTATACCCACCCTATACCCATTGAGTAGTATAGTGGTACATCATACCCATATAATAATATATTATTACCAAACCGCTTCTAATGGTAAGTAATATATTCAATGTTTGTAAATGTCTCTTTTTACAGGTTTAATCTTTGGATGTGTTTTTTGATTTTCTTGGGGGAAGCACATTGACTGATAATATATTAATCGGTACCTCTTTAGGGTACAGATTAATACATTATTATGATAATATTTGGGGGGCATTTCTCGCTTGGTATTGGTGTTGCTTTTTGTGATATCATGTATTATGTGGATGTCAATGTTTGTTTTTTCATGCTTAATGTCATAAAAGGTTTGCGATTGGTGTTCGTTTGTATTTAATGTTATATTATGTTAGCTAATGTGTTTTATGGTTACTTCAGAGATTGTTAGAATTTCTTTATTTCTATTTAACTGTTTAAATTCATTAATGTTGGAGTAATTCATTGTTTACATTGGTTAGTGTTACTATTCATTTTGAGTTGGTTTCGGAATTAATTGTTTAGATTTTTTAATGGTTTAATTAATTCATTGTTGATGTTGCTATTGATTGTATTGATTGGATTAGCTGGCTACTGTTTGTATTTAGTGACGTGTGATTTTTTGGAGTTTAGTTACATTTTATTATTGTGTGTCTTGTAATGACCTGTATTGTCATTAGGGTGCCCATTGAGTGCTATAGAGGCTTATCATGCCAATATTATTATTATATGGGTATGATGTACCACTATACTACTCAATGGGTATAGGGTGGGTATAGTCAGTCAGGGTGCTTAGGCCTCCCGGGTTGGTATCGGGTCAGGGTGGGTTAACCCCTTAATGACTATAGCGGTTAGTAACCGCTAAGGTGATTAAGGGGTTAGGGGCCATTAGAATGTATTTATTTTGTATATATGCTTTCTGGCAACAGAGGACAGAGGGACCTTCTGTTGTGGTAAGTATAACTTTATTTATTTACTTTATTTATGTATGCTAATGCAGTGTTTAATAATGGGCAAATAATCTATTATCCATATCTGGATAATAGTTATTTTGCCCATTACTGTACTGTATGGGTTTGGGCGGAGGGGGGGGGGGGGCGTGTATTGATGTTTTTTTAAATATTTATTAATATACATAACTTTAATAGTGTAGAGGTGCAGGGGGTCTCCGGAGCTGAACCACGTTTGTTTTATGTCTGGGGACCCCCTGCTTCCCAAGATACAGGCCCCTTTATGGGGTGCCGGTATCCCTCTGCATAGAAATGTCCCGTGTCACGTGACCGGGACATTTCCTTGCATAGGAGATACCGGTACCCCATAAAGAGACCTGTATCTCGGGAAGCAGGGGGTCCCCAGACATAAAACAAACGTGGTTCAGCTCCGGAGACCCCCTGCACCTCTACACTATTAAAGAAATGTATATTTAAATAAATATTTTTCGGGTGATATTTCAGCTGGGAGAGGCGGCTCTCTCAGAGCAGCTCTCTCTTAAGCAGAAATGAATCACTGGTTCAGGCCTTTTCAGAGGCTCGATGCTCTCGCTGGCAGCAACTCGCCCGTTTTGGGCATTTTGCTATCACTGGTAATCGAGCCTTTCTGAATACCGTGATAGCAACGCCCAAAAAACAGTCATTTTAAATTCCCTGGCGATTTTTTTTTATCAACCCTCTCTGAATAAGGCCCTATATGTATATCACATTTAAAGAAAGAATACCAGGGCAAAAAAACATGTTCCAATATAGAAAATATTCATATTAAATGTAGGGTAAGAAAGCACATATAAGTGCTGTGAAAAAAACACTTGAAAAACTTAAACAAGAATAAAATTAAAACGATACAGAGTTACCAGAGGCTCCTTGTGTGTTGTAAGTGTAGCCATTGAAAAAGGCAACATAAGTTTCAGTACTGTGGTTCAGACAATGCTGATAGGGAAAGCACCCGCTCTCAGCTCGTCAGT
The DNA here is from genome assembly GCF_040206685.1 of Ascaphus truei. NCBI lineage: Eukaryota > Metazoa > Chordata > Amphibia > Anura > Ascaphidae > Ascaphus > Ascaphus truei. The sequence continues at coordinate 409,001,225 of NC_134486.1, read as the reverse complement.
GGAGGCAGTTCACGTCTCAGCAGTTGATGCTGTAGATCAGCTGATCCACTCCACGTCTGACTCCTCTCGTTACCGGATAGGGAATGCACACGCTCCCGGTTATCCGCTCAGTATATCACACATATTCTTCACATATAACTTTCACACAAAAGATACATTCTGTTAAGAGGGCAATATATTGGCATTTTACATTTGCTCCCTATATACCACTCAGGCCCGAAGTCAGTTACACGTATATCAGAAGAGATATTTTCAATGTGAAGATGTAGCAGCCGTTGTTAGTTCTGCTGGCACGTCGCAGCGAGACACCCAATGCACCACCGGGGGGAACCGCCATCGAAAACAAATCACTCACGTGCAATAAAAGAGATGGAGCCGATGCGCTATGGCACCGGCTGGCACATGCCACATCTGTATACGGGTGAGCAACAATAATGGGTCATTTCACACATTGCTTAAGTGACATAAGAGTGATCACTGACCTAAGAGAAGTTGCAGTAGGTAGTTTAATACATTCTTTCGAGGATGTATAATTCATGGTTCCAGAAGCTGTGACAGGGACTACATTTCACCAATTCACAATAACCATAGTAAGAACTCGGAGAACCACTGGTTAAAGTTCAGATTATTGGACAGTCCATAAACAACGTACAGATATAGCAGGTGTTGTTGTATCTGCTGGTGCGTGCCAGAGGTGCCATAGAGCAGAAACTCTGCCACTTTTTTGCACATGGCTAATCCATTACAAATGGCGGATGCTCCCGCTGGCGTGTTATGTGTCCCGCTGCAACACGCCAGTTTGAGCAATAATGGCTGTTATATCTGTAGGCCATACTGTAAAGATAGCAGCTATTACTACTCAATTTCTTTTCACTTCAGAGGCTCACAGGCCTTTCCTGCAATGAATGTGGCATCCTACATCTGCTGTTAGTTGTCACTCTAGAGACAAATATGTTACGTTTTGTGAACACTGTCATGGGAAACCAGGTTTATTAACACATTTTTATACCGGGATCATTGATTGAGCAAAAGACATACACACAATGTAACACAATTTACAGGGTTAACACACTTACTGGGAACGGGGCTAACGAATTAATCTATTCTCTAAATGAAATTCCCAAAAATGATCTCTGTAGGAGTCCTTTCCAATGACCTGTAGGTACTCACGAAAGTCCTGGAACTGATTTCAGCATGCAATGCCAGACCCGACCGCAACGTTCTTCATCATTCTCTTCACTTATTTTGTCGACCAGAAGAGTTGTCTCCCTACAGTGTACAGAAAAACAACAATCCTGTAAGTTACAGTGCAGTAGGCCATAAGTACAGCACATCATTTACAGTAAAAATAGTATAAAATTAAATAGATCTACACAATATATAGTTCTATTAATATGCAGCAATATAAACAATAATAGATATACTGTATTATATACTGTAGTTATACTGTATAAATATACCAAAATAACTATAAAATTAGATAGATCTACACAATATATAGTTCTATTAATATGCAGCAATATAGACAATAATAGATATACTGTATTATATAGTTATATAAATATACTTACGCGTTAGTTACCGTTGGTGTCCTCGTGCGTTGTTTGTTTTTTTCGTGTGCATGATAGCACACGGTGGTTGATGGCACAACGAGGCCAGAAGCAGCTAACCAGCGTTGGATATCTGCAATTCGGTTTCCGCTCATGTACATCTCCTTAATTTTCATGCTGAGATCCTTTGAAATCTTTTTAACAGGCATTTCTGTGAGTAGAAAGAAATACAAATACAAGAATGTATATTCGATGTTTAGTCGATGTGTATTCAATGTGCAGTGAATCCACAAAATGGATGGTGTATTTACACGTTAATGACTCACATTAGAGTACGCCCACTTTCAACACCTGTACCTCGTCGCCATGCATAAAAGGTTACACACTTTGCATAGCCCACCACTCGATGATCTGTATCTGAACTTGCCCTTGTCCCTTGTCCAGATACTGCATTGTGCAATCTGCTTCCATGGATCAACCCCGATTCTACGGACGCAAGAAACTACTCTCTTCTGCCGTGCCTGTTTCTGAGTGATATCTCTTGGGTATGTGATCATCTGGATATGTTGATCTTTGAAGAAGATATAACCTGGAATAGGTTATTCTAGCCCTAAACACCTAGAGATCCGCTGTTAATCTGATAAATCATTTATTAAGAGTTTGGATGTTTTTAAAAAAGAGTTTTTTGGGGGTATTAGCTAATTAGGCATACCTATTTGGATGATAGACTCTCTGTGCCACACCAGTATGGGGACTTTTAATAAAGTATATGTGTTTTTAATTTCAATGAAGAAGTAATACAATTTTATTTTTTTGGTTTCTCCGGTGACTCTGGGTCAGTAGACCTGATTTGCAGCAATTCACTGCTGGACTAGTTAGTCCATCTATAGAGAATATATATGACATAGAGTGCTTACTATAGGGGGAAACTTTTTGATCATTCTTCTGATCAACACCGTTACTATAATTTTATCATCCTCCAGAGCACCTGTCAGTGTTTTGTGTTAAAGTATGGTGACTGCGGTTTCAATTATCTCATTCTAATTAGTTAGAACCAACCTTATTATGCTTTACCATTTTAGGGATGTCTTTTGGAAAAAAACAAAAACAAGCACTACCATGAATCATAATAACTACATACTGTATGTCTGCGAAATACATGCACAAGGCAAACAAGACTAGCAGAAACCCAATATTACTTTGGCAATCTTCCTCAAAATATGTCAAATCCAGCACATTTCTGGAAGGTCATCAACAGCATATTCCAGCCTCCTGGCCACTTTGTCTAATACATGTCTTTGTGTCTTCCCTGGCTCCAAACTTCCAGATTGATCTTTTTTTAATTGATTTTTTATTTTATAATAAATGTATTTAATTATGTGGTTTATCTTACTGATCTACGGCTCAGAATGTATCTAGACTATTATGATCAGATAATGATATTATAGTGTTAGCAACTAGCATCTTCTTTTTCCACTATGTACTGTAGTGCAAGTAGTTATTTTATTTTGTTTAATACAGTATGTATAATAAGAAAGGATATTTTAGTTCAGATTGTATCAAATTGTGATATCCCTTTACTAGTTCATAGAAAGTGATTGGTGCTTTCACCTTTCACTTTGTAAGTTTATTGTTGTACTGTTTTAGTTGCAACCCATTCGTTCATTGGGATGTTTATTGATCATTGGATATAGGTATTAATGTATAAATAAATATCTTATAGGTATGCTAGGTAGGAACATTTTAATACAGTGTATAAAGTTGTTAAGTATATATGCGTTTAGCTCATCCTATGCACTATGGATGGTTTATTTTAGTGTTTAGAATTAGCTCAATGTATTTGAAGAAACCTTTATGATTTATTAATTGATCAGGGTAGATAAAGGCTATCAGATGAAATGCTTTATTAGAGACTCCTGATGAAGCATTTCATGCGGAACGCATTGAGTTATTGGTGGTCAGGGAGAAGAGAGAGAGGAGACGGAGGCAGCACTTGCTGTGCTGAGTTCCAGCTGAGCGATCGTGGGACCAGAGCAGAGCGGGCATGACATTTCAAAGATGGCGTTCGGCTTTATGCAGCATTGGCGAAATCCACTCCTCAGCAAGAGGGCACCTACCTCCATCGATCCCAGAGAAAAGACTATTCAAATGCCATGCTTAAAAGAACGGCAAAATGGTGAGTGCAAACTCTGCTGTTTGTTCTGATTTTATTTATAAAACGTATGATCTGCACCATCAGTCTCTCTTTTGGGAAACTTGCTGTTTGAGGAAGAGGAGAACCACTCTGCAGTATTGCTGTGAGAAGCTGCCAGTGGAGGAAAGAAGCTGGTATACAGTTTGTATTGTACCTTTCCTCTACATTTCTTTTTTGTATTGATTTTGTTCCCGTAAATGTTTGGCTAATTATCAGATAGTTTACCCTACCTGCTTTGGCACATATTGGCGCTCCCCTTTTTCTGCAATGTACAGTTTAGGAACTATCTATGACAGTTCCTGTGGGGTTGAAGCTGCTTATTATGTCATCTCAGGCATTTGACTAATTTGTTCCTTTTTTGGTTTCGCTTGTTCAAATTTTCATTTATTGACACAACATATACATGTATTTATTTTATTTTTTATACTCACTACCATTACACACTGTCCCTAAACACACATTATTTAACATAGGGGCGCCTGTTTGGTTCTCTGTTCACATTGCAGCTACCAACAACCATCTAATATCAAAAAGGAGGATTCTCCTTTGACAAATCACGCTGACATTGCAAACGCATTCAATGAGTACTTTGTTGGGTGTGCTACTTCCCTATTATCAAAGCACAACCCAAACTACAAGCCATATCCCACAGAGCTGGAAAACTGCCAGAATTGTCCCAGTCTTCAAAAGTGGGGACAAAAACACTGTCTCTAACTACAGGCCAATCTCTCTTCTCCTAATACTATCCAAAGTCATGGAAAATGTGTTCACTCCCAATTAAGCGATTACTATACCAAGACAAATTTCCTCAGCCAACTCCAATATGTCTTTCGCCCCAAACACTCCACGGTAACTACCGTGCTAAAAGTTTGTAATGAGATCAGTGTGGAATGGAACGGGGAAAATTCACAGGTGCAATATTCCTAGATTTTGCAAAGGCTTTTGATACTGTTGATGATGTTATATTGTTATTAAATAAGCTACAGTGCTCTGGAATAGAGCTAAACTTTAAACTGATTTCACTTCTACTTTTCAGGTAGATCCCAATATCTGTCTCTCGATTCTAACTCCAACCCCTTAGATATCACCTGTGGTGTCCCGCAAGGCTCTGTTCCTGGGGCCCCTACCCTTCTCAGTCTTCATAAATGATCTTCCTACAGCTAGTAAGGGAGCTTAAATACACATGTATGGGGATGACACAATGTACTGTTGCGGCAGACTTTATTCTAACAAATCACCGGTTTGTCCCTGGCTTGTTCCTGGAATGCGACGCTGTTCACCCGGAGCATGCCGCGTTCCCAGCCAGGGGTCATGCCCGGCTGACGCGCGGTTGATGTGTTAATTGATAATCGGTTCAGGATTTAATAGGCTGCAATGCTTCGCGTGTCCGCCAGATGGCATAAATTCATGAATTGTAATGCAGTATATATATATATATATATATATATATATATATATATATATATATATATATATATATATATATATATATATATATATATATATATATATATATATATATATATATATATATATATAACAACAACCCCTATAACCCCTAACATACAGTACTGTACACATACAGTACTGTATATGCACATCAATGATAATATAGGCCAGCGGGGGCGAGATGTGTTTGCAGCAGAGAGAGATCCGCTGCTCTCTCTGCGCAAACATCGGCACATTAAAAAATTTTTAAAATACATTTTTATTCATAGTGTAGATGTGCAGGGGGTCTCCGGAGCTGAACCGCATTGATTTCAGGTCGGGGGACCCCCTGCTTCCCGAGATACAGGCCCCTTTATGAGCTGCCGGTATCCCTCTGCATTTAAAGGTCCCGATCACGTGACCGCGGCATGTAAACCAAGCAGAGGGATACCGGCACCCCCTAAAGGGGCCTGTATCTCGGGGAGCAGGGGGTCCCCGGACCTAAAACCACAGCGGGTCAGCTCCGGAGACCCTCTGCACTTCTACAGTATAAATAAAACACACACATCAATAAAGAATCGTTCCTTACCTTTGCGGCTATGTGCTACGGTAACGAAGCAGCATGAATGTATTTTTAATAATATTGTACAGTGAGCAGGGGGTTCCCTGAGCCACAAATCAAATCTCCTGCACAATATTATTAAAAATACAGAAATGCTGCTTCATTACCATAGCTGATAGCCGCTAAAGCAATGAAGGGGTTAACCCACCGTGCCCGCTTTATTGTGGGTAGCGGGGGTGGGTGAAGGGGGTATTTGGCCCTTGGTGTGAGTTTAGGACTTGCGGGGGGTTTGCGGGTGCACTTAACCCCTTCACGACCGTAGCAGTTAATACCGCTACGGTCATGAAGGGGTTAACCCCTCCCGCTACCCCCCGCAAGCCCTAAACAACCACCGTTGGGGCTAATACCCCCTTCACCCACCCCCGCTACCCATAATAAAATAAATTCACACACAGCAGCCGCCCAAAAAATAAATAAATAAATCTAAATAAATAAATAAATACATGAATATAAATAAATAAATTCAAAATACATTTTTATTCACAGTGTAGATGTGCAGGGGGTCTCCGGAGCTGAACCGCATTGGTTTTAGGTCGGGGGACCCCCTGCTTCCCGAGATACAGGCCCCTTTATGAGGTGCCGGTATCCCTCTGCATTTTAGGTCCCGATCACGTGACCGCGGCATGTAAACAAAGCAGAGGGATACCGGCACCCCATAAAGGGGCCTGTATCTCGGGAAGCAGGGGGTCCCCGGACCTAAAACCACAGCGGTTCAGCTCCGGAGACCCTCTGCACATCTACAGTATAAATAAAACACACACATCAATAAAGAATCGTTCCTTACCTTTGCGGATATGTGCTACGGTAACGAAGCAGCATGAATGTATTTTTAATAATATTGTACAGTGAGCAGGGGGTTCCCTGAGCCAGAAATCATAGCTCCTGCACAATATTATTAAAATACAGAAATGCTGCTTCATTACCATAGCTGATAGCTGCAAAGGCAATGAAGGGTTAAGGCAGAATAGCATGTTTATTGGGGACATTTGCATCCAATAAACATTGCAATAAACAACATACAGTACACCCCCTGTGTATTTAAAATACATAAACAACAATAAATACATTAAATACATATTTTTAATGTGTCTGTTAAACCTCCCTGCCTTGACTGTAATCTATGTAAGGCCCCCTCCCCCTAATGTGTCTGTTCAACTTCCCTGCCGTGACTGTAATCTGTGTAAAGCCCCCTCCCCCTAATGTGTCTGTTTAATCTCCCTGGCCTGTGTTTCTGTGAGTGTAGTGTATGTAAATGTGGGGATGTGCAGGGGGATGTGCATGTGTAAATATAAGGCAGCGCCTCACTGCCAATGGCCCACCCCATGAGGCCTAACCACCCACACCCACTACCCACTACCCACCTGCCCATGGCTCCTCCGCTGCTGCAAAACAGAGACAAAAATTAAAACATCCAAAGTAATGTCCCCTAACCCCTCAATCACCATAGCGGTTATTAACTGCTACAGTCATTAAGGGGTTAACCCACCCTCACCCACCACTTGGGATGCCTACATACCCTCCCACACTAACCCCCCACCCTGTGAGGCCTAACTACCCTCACCCACTACCCACAAGGGAGGGCTACCCACATACCGTTGGGGATCCCTCCCCCCCACCCCCAATACCCACAATAAAAACAATACAGTGACCCACAATAAACATCATTATATTTATTAATACATTACCCACCTCCTGTGCCCCCCCATAAATACAAGATTTATCCTTTTACAAACAGGGTTCATAACGCAGCCCCACGCGAGTCCCCGGTGGGCAGGTGGTTTCCAGAGGTCTCACGCGGAACCACGGAAAAAACCCTGAATGTAAAAAAAATAAACCTGGCCTATACATTCAATACATACAACCCCCCCCCCACCCCAACACCTACAGTACAATAATGTGCAAAATAACTATTATCCAGATATGGATAATAGATTAATTGCCCATTATTAAAAACATTAACTAGCATATTCAAATAAATAAAGTACTACTGACCTCATCAATAAGAAGCCCCCATCGCCAGCAACATCCTTGTCTTGCCCACAAAATATATAGCAAATACAAAGCCAATACATTGCAAGTACATTCAGATATCAATTAACCCCTGAAACACCTTATCAGATAATAACCGCAAAGGCGCAAAGGTAATTAAGGGGTTAAGCCACACTGGCCCGATACCCACCCATCACCCATGATTTTGTACAATGGCTTCATCATGCAACTATATATACATTATCTTCAAAGGCTCCAAAGAAATAGGTGCTTGTTCAACAAAAATAACAGGAAACCAGGTGTCCCACCAAGGAGACAAAAAACAGCACTCAAGGTATATTGCAAAAGTGTATTTGAAAAAAAGCAGGCACATATAAATCCAAAGTTTCGGTCCTGTATAGGACCTTCCTCAGGGTGAATATATATATATATATATATTTATATACACAGTATATACAGTATATACACACACATGATGAACCAATATACAAATAAATGTAGAAGGGTTATCAAAACCATACTGTACTACAAATAACACTTCTCCATACAGACACACTACATTACAATGAATTTACTTTAATAATCCTAACTGATCTTACAATCTAAATCATCATATGCCAATGAAAAACCTCACATTCCAATCAATACATTGCATTTGCATTGTATAAATGATGCATAAATTCTATGCACCATATACATTCTGCAAATGAATGTTAACAATATCATTGCAAGCAAAATACAAATACAGTACCTCCAAACAAGTAAACTATTTTAACCAATCAAGTAAACAAAAATCAATTAGCAATCATTATTTACATCCCTAAATAATTGACAGTCCATCCCGAACAATGAAACAATTAACTAATTCACGCCTGGAGCAGAACAATTTAGCATGTGAAAAAATATAAGTACCAACCAGAATACAAACTTTAAAACCAAGGCTAACCCTGAACACAAGCACACAATACAATATCAACAATTACATCTATCTAATTTTAAAATACTTTAAACACACAATAAAGCATAGCAGCATAGACAAATTAATTTAAAACACATCAAATCAAGCTTTTAAAACAACATCATTTCTTACCCTGTATATATATATATCTCTAGACATATATACATACATACATACAGTTGCAAGAAATGATATACCACAAAAAAAAAATACACATGTTAAAAAAGCTTTTAAAAAAATTAACAAGTAAAATAAAATACATTTCTTTAGTTCACTTACCATTACTTGGCCCCACGACTCCCGTTGCGCACCTTACTCACGAACCAATCCACCAGGCACAGGAACCCATAAAATAATAAACCATAAAAAAATAAACATTACACTAAAAATCCAAATCAATCCACGGGTCTTCTACTTGTAATCCATCTTCATCTGTATTTTTCTTTCTTCTATCTTCTTCTGGGCGGGGTCTTCTTTCCGTCTTCGGCCACGCCCTGACCTTCTTCTTCTGTGGGAGGTCCTTCCTCCTCGGCGTCTGGCTTCAAAATGAGACGACATAGGCTTTCAAAGGCCACATTTTCGTCACATGGTTCCCACGGCCCTGATTGGGCCGTGAAAACCATGTGTTTTGGCCGCTAAAAATAAAAATGATGACGTCACTTAAAGGCAATGAAAGCACAGCCAATCAGAATGGCTTTGCTTCAATTGCCTTTAAGATGACGTCATTAAAAGAAACATGGCCGGCCTCACATGGTACGGTAGCCAATCAGAGCGTGGGAACTCCATCCCTACTCTGATTGGCTCTAGTACACCATGTGACAGAGGCTTGGGGGAGAAAGGATGTGACGTCATTGAAAGCCTGTCACAGGGTACTACAGCCAATCAGAGTAGGGATGAAGTTCCCACGCTCTGATTGGCTGTAGTACCAGGAGCTTTGATTTGTGGCTCAGGGAACCCCCTGCTCACTGTACAATATCATTAAAAATACATTCATGCTGCTTCGTTACCATAGCACATAGCCGCAAAGGTAAGGAATGAGTGTTTATTTATATATGTGTTTTATTCATACTGTAGATGTGCAGGGGGTCTCCGGAGCTGAACCGCTGTGGTTTTAGGTCTGGGGACTCCCTGCTTCCCGAGATACCGGCCCCTTTATGGGGTGCCGGTATCCCTCTGCTTGGTTTACATGCCGCGGTTACGTGATCGGGACCTTTAAATGCAGAGGGATACCGGCACCTCATAAAGGGGGCTGTATCTCGGGAAGCAGGGGGTCCCCGGACCTGAAACCAAAGCGGTTCAGCTCCGGAGACCCCCTGCACATCTACACTATGAATAAAAATGTATTTTAAATAATTTTTAATGTGCCGATGTTTGCGCAGAGAGAGCAGCGGATCTCTCTCTGCTGCAAACACATCTCACCAGGGGACGGCCTATAGTATCATTGATGTGCATATACAGTACTGTATGTGTATGTTAGGGGTTATAGGGGACGGCTTCAAAGACAACAGCTCGCAAACGCCCCCATGAGTTTTTACACGGCATTGCAGTATTGCAGACAGCGGGAATAAAATGCTTAAATCACAGCCGCGAAAAAAACGCAATACACTCCGGGCGAAAACGACACAAAACCGCACATCACCGGGATATTCTGAAATTCGCGGAGCTAGCCGAGTTAGAATAAAGTTGGTCGCCACTGTATATGCACACAGCCCTAAACTGAGCTTGAACTCATACTTCAATCTTATTTTTCAAGACTTGAAAATAGGATTTCCCTAAACAAACTATTTTTAACAGTGACAAAACATTAACAATGGGATTTGGGACTAACGCTAAATTTCTCAAGCTTCCAATGACAAGGCTACAGATCAGAACCAGCTCTAATACCATCCTGTCACTAGTTTTAAATATCTGGGCTTGTGGTTTGACTGCTATTTAACATTTGGGATGCACATTGATACCCTGACATGCAAAACCTATGCCATACCAGGTGTAATTTATGGGAACAAATCCGTCCTAAGTCCGCTGGTCAGAAAGCGCGTTGCACAGCCGATGCTAATGCCAAATATAGACTATGGGGACATAGTAAATTGCACAACCCCCCAAACCCACCTTAGCAAACTAGACACCCTAACAGATTGTGTTTTTATCTGTGTTTTTTACTTATGTTGGAACTAATCATCCTTTTATCTCTTTCTCTCTCCCGTTCATCACGAGTTGTATGATTATTATACTTTTATAAGTTCATTCTATTAATAATTTTTTTTAAACATTGTATTTTATTAAACATTTGTATTATTGCGCCGTTTTGACCACCGAGTTGTGTACCGTAAAATTACGGAGAACCGGTGTGTATATTAAATTGATTAATTGATTAGATTAATTATGTACCCTATATATATTGATATGAACCCATTAGGGGAATTATTCGTGCTCCTGAGGAAGCTGTCATTGACAGCAAAACGCGTAGAACCATTCACAGTTGCTGCAGCTACCCTTGAACTGAAGGCTCCAGAGTTGCCGTGTTCCCCTACTGCTCGTCTCCAAAGCTCCCCGACCGGACGTCTTCACTCCTACAACGGACGTGACGTCAGACGCCATCTACCATCCGGTCCGACGAGAGTCACGGAGAAAAGTAGCAGTTAGCTGTTCCACACGGGTCCGGCACTCCACTGCCTCAAGTTAAAACCTTACGTGTACATGAATTATGTACTTATTGTGAGTACGATTCCTATCATTATTGTTGTTTTTAACCATAAATTTTATTGCGATCTGTACCATGGTCTGCCCTTGTTTTACATGACACTTATCCTACAATACCTCCTGTCGGAGAACTGATCTGACCACTGTCCCTGCTGAAAACTACTGTTATTACGGAAGATCCTGACCCACTTCTACCGGTTGTGTAGACAAATGCGGTTTTAATTCTGACCTGCTGTAAGTAGGCACTGCTACGGAGCCAAGTTTTGATCTATCCAGATTGTGTTGATTTACTGCACTATTATATGTTTCTTATCTTTTTGGTGTATCCCTGATATCTTCGCTCCCTTCCCACCCTGGACAAGCTATCTCTGAAAGGAATCCGTACACATTCCTTGGAAGGTTGAGAAATGTATTAGAGATCACCTTTACACCTAGTATTAATTTATATGCACTATTATTCACTGATTGGGTGTGTTTAGCGCCGTTTCAAATCACGTTAAGTTTAAAAGAACTAGATTGGCCATCACTTGAGTATTGGCACACAGTTAATTTTTCCTGTCTTGCCTTCAAATACTTTCTGGGCAAGCTACCCGTCTATCTGAACAAGCTCCTCACCCCTACCATATGCAGCACTTATCACCTGAGGTCGGACTCCAAAAGACTGTCCATGGTCCCAAGGTTCACCAAAGAATATGGCCGCTCCTTTTTCTCTTACCGCATATCTCACAGCTGGAACAATCTGCCTGAAACATTTAAAGCCGCCACCAGTCTAAGTTCTTTCAAAACTTCAGCTGTCTCACATTTTAATCTGGTCTGTAACTGTTATATACACCCATACCATACATTATCTTTAACTGTTCATGAAATATCTTTAAATATATAATGTATGTTACAGGGTATGTCTTTTCTGCCTGTCTTTCCCCACCCTGTTATGTAAGTCCTACAGGCTGTAAGGGGTTAATCCTATGGGCTTTTTGACCCCCCTCATGCCCCTCCTATGAGTGACAGAAGTAAGGTTGTGACTCATGGCCTGTGTAAGCCTAACTGGTAAAGGTATAGACCAGTGGTGCGCAAACTGGGGGGCGCGCCCCCTTGGGGGGGCGCAAGATTATGTAGGGGGGGCGCAGGCTGCGTGCGGGGAAACCTGGGGGCGGGCAGAGCTGTGCCAGAAGCTCCGTGCAGAGGCTGCTTCCAGTTCTCTGCTGTGTCTTGCAGAGGGGGCGGGGCCTTCCCTGCACACAGACAAGCCCTTCTCCTCCTCCTGTCTTTTACCCGCCCGTTTTCAGCAGCACATGGGGGGACCGGAGCAGGTTTAGTTACTCCCTCCACCCAGTGTGTGTGTGTGTGTGTGTGTGTGTGTGTGTGTGTGTAGAAATGTGTGTGTATATGTATGTGTGTGTATATGTATGTGTGTGTATATGTATGTGTGTGTATATGTATATGTGTGTATATGTATGTGTTTTGTATGTATATGTGTGTGTATGTGTTTTGTATGTATATGTGTGTGTATATGTATGTGTGTGTGTGTGTGTGTATCTATATATGTGTGTGTGTGTGTGTATATATAAAGTATGTGAATGTGTGTGTGTGTGTGTGTGTATATCTATATATATATGTGTGTGTGTGTTTGTGTGTATATATATATGGATTGTTGTGTGTGTGTGTGTGTGGATGTGTGTGTGTGTGTGTGTTTGTGTGTATATATGTGTGGATGTGTGTGTGTGTGTGTGTGTGTGTGTGTGCGCGCTGTGCCTGTTGGTTGTCTGTGGGTGTGGGTGTTGGGATTGAGTGTTGTGTGTGTTGGTGGTGATTATGTGAGTGTTGGTTGTGACTGTGTGTGTGTAGTGATTGAGTGTGTGTGTTGGTTGTGGGTGTTGTGATTGAATGCAGCGTTGCACAAACTGAGGGGGGGACGCCCCAGGCGCAAGATTATTTAGGCGGGGCGCGTGCAGAAAAAAAATCTGGTTGTGCAGGCGAAAAAGATGTGCGCGTGCGGGCGGCCAAATAGAATAGTGCAGGTGGGGCCACGTGATTCGGAGGTACGCGGAGGAGCACGCCCCAGCGCTGTGATGTCAAACGCTCCTCCCTCCGGTGTCTGCCTACAATAGCGCTGTGGTCCTGCTCTCCTCCGCTGGCAACCTGCCTAGCTGCGATCCTCTTCATGTGAGAGGGTAGGCTGCCACTATCTCAGTCATACTATGAATGTACAGAAATAATAAAAAAAAGTGTAAACACTTCCCCGCTCGTGCTTGCAAAATTATGCAGGACACCCTGCGCTCATGCTTGGAGAGTTGGTGATGTCACCGCTCTCAGCGGCAGCGTGGACGCAGCCTAATTTTGCAAGAGCGAGCTGTTGAAGTATGTAAGTATTTAGGCTGCGCTTATAGTGCCGGCGACGTGACGTCGCCCGAAAACAAATGCATTGTCGCCGCCGCCTCGTGCGCTTATAGTAAGCGTGCCGTGGCAACGTGATTTTTTGAAGCCGGCAATATGAGATTTTTAAGGGGCTGTCGCCTCATGTGACAGCCCCTGTACCAATCAATGGCCTGGTCGCCCACGCCGCCGCCGCAAAGCGAAATACAACTTTCGCTAGCGGCGACGGGTGACGTCGCGGGCACTATACGCGCGGCCTTAGACATATTTGTATTTACATTGTATACCGTTTAATAAAGGGTTTTTTTTCATGGGATTTTGATTACATCAGGCAGGGGGGCCCGAGAAATTTCATGGATAAAAAGGGGGGCTCGGCATAAAAAGTTTGCTCACCCCTGGTATAGACCATGAGCATGCCCCTCCTTTTTCCACCTAAGAGGGAGTGGCAAATTTAGTTCAGTCCTGTTCCTGCTCTGGAGGAGAGAGTAAGCAGAGGGCTGTGAGTCTCTACCATGGAGGAATGAGCAGGCTAACCCTCAGCCTTGTGGCTGAGGGAACATCTGACCAAGGAAGATGACCCCATACTATCTGGGTCAAGCACCATCCAGAGGTGGGAACCCCCTGAACCATGGCACCGCTGTAATACCATCATGCAGTGACTGCTAAGAATAAAGCCCTTTGTTAATCATACACCAGCCTGATTGAGTCAGTACATGTGGTGTATGGAAGATGTGCTTCAGAGAGAACTGTCTTTTGTACTACTAGAGCCCCCTGAAGCTGAAGGTGCTGAACCACAGATAAAGAACTACAGATGATATCCAAAAGCCTGTCCTGATCTCCATATCACCCTCAAACAGCTCAGATCTCCTGGAACTAACAGGTGTGCCTCAGCACCACACGGTAGCACCAGAGTAAATCTCCCAGAGGGTGGGGGAACGTGTGTTACATGTATAACCCTGTTCATTTAGTGTAACTATGTATTTGCCATCATGACTCCGGGCCCAGGACATACTTGAAAACGAGCGGTAACTCTCAATGTATTACTTCCTGGTAAAACATTTGATAAATACATCCATGTATTAATAAAACATTTGTAGAGATCAAACCCAAGCCCTTAATTCTCTCAGAATCTGTGGTTTGTACCATGTCATGCTATCAGTAGTGATAGTAAAGGGGCTGACACTGTGTGAACTCTTATCCCTACTCTGATTGGCTCTAGTAGACCATGTGACAGAGTCTTGGGGAATAACGGATATGACGTCATTGAAAGCCTGTCACATGGTACTAGAACCAATCAGAGTAGGGATAGACTTCCCACGCTCTGATTGAATACCGTACCATGTGAGGGCGGCCATTTTTCTTTTCATGACGTCATCTTAAAGGCAATTGAAGCCGAGCCATTCTGATTGGCTTTGCTTTCATTGCCTTTAAGTGACGTCATCATTTTTTTTTGTATCGGCCAAAACACATGGTTTTCACGGCCCAATCAGGGCCGTGGGAACCATGACGAAAATGTGACGTCATAGGCCTTTAAAAGCCTATGTCGTCTCATTTTGAAGCCAGACGCCAAGGAGGAAGGACCTCCGGCGAAGAAAGAAGACTAGGGCGTGGCAGCAGACGGGAAGAAGACCCCGGAAGAAGATAGAAGAAACAAGAATACAGATGAAGGTGGATTACAAGGAGAAGACCCCTGGATTGTTGTGTTTTATTATTTTAATGTTTATTATTTTCTGGTTTATTATTTTATGGGTTCCTGTTCGTGGATTGGTTCGTGAGTAAGCTGTTCAACGGGAGTCAGTGAGTGGGTCAAGTAATGGTAAGTGAACTAAAGAAATGTATGTAATGTAACTGTGTTTTTTGTTGCTTTTTAAATGTGTTTTTTTTTTTATATTGTACATCATTTCTTGCCACTGTATGTATGTATGTATGTCTAGAGAGATATATATACATACAGGGTAAGAAATGATATTGTTTTAAAAGTTTGCTTTGCGCTATTTTAAATGATTGTGGCTATGCTGCTATGCATAGATGTGTGTTACATGTATTTTATAATTAGATAGATGTAATTTTTGGGCTTCTATGCTGTACTTTAGGTAATGGTGAGGCTTGCTTTAGTATATTGTAATTGTTGGTGTCCTATTTTGTATGATGGTAACTTGTTCTCTTTAACGGTTGCTATAGTTAATTGTGTAATTGGTATGGATGCTATTTTAATTGTTTTGGGATGTAATTCATGTATGTTAATTGATTGCTGGTGACTTTATTGGATTACATAGTATACTTCTTTTGATGTAATGCTATTTTATTTGAAATATTGTATTGTTAACATTGATTTGCAGCGTCTACATGTAGCTTACATTTTATGCAGCATGTATACAATGTAAATGAAATGTTTTAAGTGGCATTTGAGACTTTGGATTGGCATTTGATACTTTAGATTGGATAATTACATTAGATTTGTTTTGGAAATGGCATTGTATTTCATTGAGGATGTTTATGGATAAGTGGTATTTTTATTGGAGCATGTTTTTGTTAACCCTGACACATTTAGTTGTATATTGGTTCATCATGTGGGTATATATATATATATATATATATATATATATATATATATATATATATATATATATATATATATATATATATAAAGCAGAAAATAGCCGTGTTAGTCCAGTTGCGATAGTGCAGAATAAATGAGTTCTTCAGTATTAGGTGATACCTTTTTTATTGGACACTAGCTGAGAGCCCCGGCGTTGCCCGGGATGTTTGTGGTGTGGGGGTGGCATTTGGGTGGGGAGTGGTCCACGCGGCCCATGGCAGTGTGCGGTGGTACTGCTGCTGTGGCTGTACTGATGGTGATTGTATCGGTGTGCTGATTTGGGAGGGTTTGTTGCTGATGTGGGGGTGCGGATGTGGGTGTGCCGATGGGGAGGTGCGAAGGTGCCAATGTGTGGGTGCTGATGGTGTTGATGGGGGCTGGGAATGGTGGGGAGCCGAGAATGCCAGTGTGCTGGGGGGGGGAGGGGGCATGGGATACCGGTGTGCTGATGTGGTGGTGCTGGGGATAGTGTATGTGTGTGTATACGTGTGTGTATATATACACACGTGTGTGTATACATGTGTGTATACATGTTTGTGTGTGTGTGTGTGTGTATACATGTTTGTTTGTATACATTGTGTATGTGTACGTGTGTGTGTGTGTGTGTGTATACACGTGTGTGTGTGTATACACGTGTGTGTGTGTGTGTATACACGTGTGTGTGTGTGTGTATACACGTGTGTGTGTGTGTATACACGTGTGTGTGTGTGTATACACGTGTGTGTGTATACACGTGTGTGTGTGTGTATACACGTGTGTGTGTGTGTATACACGTGTGTGTGTGTGTGTATACACGTGTGTGTGTGTATACACGTGTGTGTGTGTGTGTATACACGTGTGTGTGTGTGTATACACGTGTGTGTGTGTGTGTATACACGTGTGTGTGTGTATACACGTGTGTGTATACACGTGTGTGTGTATACACGTGTGTGTGTGTACACGTGTGTGTGTGTACACGTGTGTGTGTGTACACGTGTGTGTGTGTGTACACGTGTGTACACGTGTGTGTACACGTGTGTGTGTGTGTACACGTGTGTACACGTGTGTGTACACGTGTGTGTGTGTACACGTGTGTGTGTGTGTGTACACGTGTGTGTGTGTGTACACGTGTGTGTGTGTGTGTACACGTGTGTGTGTGTGTGTACACGTGTGTGTGTGTGTACACGTGTGTGTGTGTGTGTGTACACGTGTGTGTGTGTGTACACGTGTGTGTACACGTGTGTGTGTGTACACGTGTGTGTGTGTGTGTACACGTGTGTGTGTGTGTGTACACGTGTGTGTGTGTGTGTACACGTGTGTGTGTGTACACGTGTGTGTGTGTACACGTGTGTGTGTGTGTGTGTACACGTGTGTGTGTGTGTGTACACATGTGTGTGTGTGTGTGTACACGTATGTGTGTGTGTGTGTGTACACGTGTGTGTGTGTGTGTGTGAACACGTGTGTGTGTGTGTGTACACGTGTGTGTGTGTGTGTACACGTGTGTGTGTGTGTACACGTGTGTGTGTGTGTGTACACGTGTGTGTGTGTGTACACGTGTGTGTGTGTACACGTGTGTGTGTGTGTGTACACGTGTGTGTGTACACGTGTGTGTGTACACGTGTGTGTGTGTGTGTACACGTGTGTGTGTGTGTGTGTGTGTACACGTGTGTGTGTGTGTGTGTACACGTGTGTGTGTACACGTGTGTGTGTGTGTACACGTGTGTGTGTGTACACGTGTGTGTGCGTGTACACGTGTGTGTGTGTGTGTGTACACGTGTGTGTGTGTGTGTACACGTGTGTGTGTGTGTGTGTACACGTGTGTGTGTGTACACGTGTGTGTGTGTGTACACGTGTGTGTGTGTGTACACGTGTGTGTGTGTGTACACGTGTGTGTGTGTGTATACACGTGTGTGTGTACACGTGTGTGTGTGTGTGTGTACACGTGTGTGTGTGTACACGTGTGTGTGTGTGTGTACACGTGTGTGTGTGTACACGTGTGTGTGTGTGTACACGTGTGTGTGTGTACACGTGTGTGTGTGTGTACACGTGTGTGTGTGTGTGTACACGTGTGTGTGTGTGTGTACACGTGTGTGTGTGTGTGTACACGTGTGTGTGTGTGTGTGTACACGTGTGTGTGTGTACACGTGTGTGTGTGTACATGTGTGTGTGTGTACACACGTGTGTGTGTGTACACACGTGTGTGTGTGTGTACACGTGTGTGTGTGTGTACACGTGTGTGTGTGTGTACACGTGTGTGTGTGTACACGTGTGTGTGTACACGTGTGTGTGTACACGTGTGTGTGTACACGTGTGTGTGTACACGTGTGTGTGTACACGTGTGTGTGTGTACACGTGTGTGTGTGTACACGTGTGTGTGTACACATGTGTGTGTACTCGTGTGTGTGTGTGTGTGTGTGTACTCGTGTGTGTGTGTGTACTCGTGTGTGTGTGTGTGTGTGTACACGTGTGTGTGTGTGTGTGTACACGTGTGTGTGTGTGTGTGTGTACACGTGTGTGTGTACACGTGTGTGTGTGTGTACACGTGTGTGTGTGTACACGTGTGTGTGTGTGTGTACACGTGTGTGTGTGTGTACACGTGTGTGTGTGTGTACACGTGTGTGTGTGTGTACACGTGTGTGTGTGTGTACACGTGTGTGTGTGTACACGTGTGTGTGTACACGTGTGTGTGTGTACACGTGTGTGTGTGTGTGTGTGTGTACACGTGTGTACACGTGTGTGTGTGTACACGTGTGTGTGTGTACACGTGTGTGTGTGTACACGTGTGTGTGTGTGTGTACACGTGTGTGTGTGTGTACACGTGTGTGTTTGTGTACACGTGTGTGTGTGTACACGTGTGTGTGTGTGTACACGTGTGTGTGTGTGTACACGTGTGTGTGTACACGTGTGTGTACACGTGTGTGTGTGTACACGTGTGTGTGTGTGTACTCGTGTGTGTGTGTGTGTACACGTGTGTGTGTGTGTGTGTACACGTGTACACGTGTGTGTGTGTGTGTGTACACGTGTACACGTGTGTGTGTGTGTACACACGTGTGTGTGTGTACACACGTGTGTGTGTGTACACACGTGTGTGTGTGTACACACGTGTGTGTGTGTACACACGTGTGTGTGTGTACACACGTGTGTGTGTGTACACACGTGTGTGTGTGTACACACGTGTGTGTGTGTACACACGTGTGTGTGTGTACACACGTGTGTGTGTGTACACACGTGTGTGTGTGTACACACGTGTGTGTGTGTACACGTGTGTGTGTGTGTACACGTGTGTGTACACGTGTGTGTGTGTACACGTGTGTGTGTGTACACGTGTGTGTGTGTACACATGTGTGTGTACTCGTGTGTACTCGTGTGTGTGTGTGTGTACTCGTGTGTGTGTGTGTGTACACGTGTGTGTGTGTGTGTGTGTACACGTGTGTGTGTGTGTGTGTGTGTGTGTACACGTGTGTGTGTGTGTACACGTGTGTGTGTGTGTACACGTGTGTGTGTGTGTACACGTGTGTGTGTGTGTGTACACGTGTGTGTGTACACGTGTGTGTGTGTACACGTGTGTGTGTGTACACGTGTGTGTGTGTACACGTGTGTGTGTGTGTGTGTGTACACATGTGTACACGTGTGTGTGTGTACACGTGTGTGTGTGTACACGTGTGTGTGTGTACACGTGTGTGTGTGTACACGTGTGTGTGTGTACACGTGTGTGTGTGTGTGTACACGTGTGTGTGTGTGTGTGTACACGTGTGTGTGTACACGTGTGTGTGTGTGTGTGTGTACACGTGTGTGTGTACACGTGTGTGTGTGTACGTGTGTGTGTGTACACGTGTGTGTGTGTACTCGTGTGTGTGTGTACACGTGTGTGTGTGTGTGTACACGTGTGTGTGTGTGTACACGTGTGTGTGTGTGAACACGTGTGTGTGTGTGTGTACACGTGTGTGTGTGTGTGTACACGTGTGTGTGTGTACACGTGTGTGTGTGTGTACACGTGTGTGTGTGTGTGTACACGTGTGTGTGTGTGTGTGTGTGTACACGTGTGTGTGTACACGTGTGTGTGTGTACACGTGTGTGTGTGTGTGTACACGTGTGTGTGTGTGTGTGTGTACACGTGTGTGTGTACACGTGTGTGTGTACACGTGTGTGTGTGTACACGTGTGTACACGTGTGTGTGTACACGTGTGTGTGTACACGTGTGTGTGTACACGTGTGTGTGTGTGTACACGTGTGTGTGTGTACACGTGTGTGTGTGTGTGTACACGTGTGTGTGTGTGTGTGTACACGTGTGTGTGTGTACACGTGTGTGTGTGTCTACACGTGTGTGTGTGTGTGTACACGTGTGTGTGTGTATACACGTGTGTGTGTACACGTGTGTGTGTACACGTGTGTGTGTGTGTACACGTGTGTGTGTGTACACGTG
Source organism: Ascaphus truei (assembly GCF_040206685.1). Taxonomy (NCBI): domain Eukaryota; kingdom Metazoa; phylum Chordata; class Amphibia; order Anura; family Ascaphidae; genus Ascaphus; species Ascaphus truei. Next base: position 408,980,410 of record NC_134486.1, on the reverse strand, counting down.
TGTGTGTGTGTACACGTGTGTGTGTGTACACGTGTGTGTGTGTACACGTGTGTGTGTGTGTACACGTGTGTGTGTACACGTGTGTGTGTGTGTACACGTGTGTGTGTGTGTGTACATGTGTGTGTGTGCACGTGTGTGTGTGTACACGTGTGTGTGTGTACACGTGTGTGTGTGTACACACGTGTGTGTGTGTGTGTACACGTACACGTGTGTGTGTACACGTGTGTACACGTGTGTGTGTGTGTACACGTGTGTGTGTGTACACATGTGTGTGTACTCGTGTGTGTGTGTGTGTGTGTGTACTCGTGTGTGTGTGTGTGTACACGTGTGTGTGTGTGTGTGTACACGTGTGTGTGTGTGTGTGTGTGTACACGTGTGTGTGTGTACACGTGTGTGTGTGTGTGTACACGTGTATGTGTGTACATGTGTGTGTGTACACGTGTGTGTGTACACGTGTGTGTGTACACGTGTGTGTGTACACGTGTGTGTGTGTGTACACGTGTGTGTGTGTACACGTGTGTGTGTGTGTGTACACGTGTGTGTGTACACGTGTGTGTGTGTGTGTACACGTGTGTGTGTGTGTGTACACGTGTGTGTGTGTGTGTGTGTGTACACGTGTGTGTGTGTGTACACGTGTGTGTTTGTGTACACGTGTGTGTGTGTGTACACGTGTGTGTGTGTGTGTACACGTGTGTGTGTGTGTGTGTACACGTGTGTGTGTACACGTGTGTGTGTGTACACGTGTGTGTGTACACGTGTGTGTGTGTACACGTGTGTGTGTGTACACGTGTGTGTGTGTGTACTCGTGTGTGTGTGTGTGTGTGTGTACACGTGTGTGTGTGTGTACACGTGTGTGTGTGTGTACACGTGTGTGTGTGTGTACACGTGTGTGTGTGTACATGTGTGTGTGTGTACACGTGTGTGTGTGTGTGTACACGTGTGTGTGTGTGTACACGTGTGTGTGTGTGTGTGTGTACACGTGTGTGTGTGTGTGTGTACACGTGTGTGTGTGTGTGTGTACACGTGTGTGTGTGTGTGTGTGTGTGTACACGTGTGTGTGTACACACGTGTGTGTGTGTACACGTGTGTGTTTGTACACACGTGTGTGTGTGTGTACACGTGTGTGTGTGTGTACACGTGTGTGTGTGTACACGCGTGTGTGTGTACACGTGTGTGTGTGTGTACACGTGTGTGTGTGTACACGTGTGTGTGTGTGTACACGTGTGTGTGTACACGTGTGTACACGTGTGTGTGTACACGTGTGTGTGTGTACACATGTGTGTGTACTCGTGTGTGTGTGTGTGTACTCGTGTGTGTGTGTGTGTGTACACGTGTGTGTGTGTGTGTGTGTGTGTACACGTGTGTGTGTGTGTGTGTACACGTGTGTGTGTGTACACGTGTGTGTGTGTGTGTGTACACGTGTATGTGTGTACACGTGTGTGTGTACACGTGTGTGTGTACACGTGTGTGTGTACACGTGTGTGTGTACACGTGTGTGTGTACACGTGTGTGTGTACACGTGTGTGTGTACACATGTGTGTGTGTGTACACGTGTGTGTGTGTACACGTGTGTGTGTGTACACGTGTGTGTGTGTGTGTGTGTACACGTGTGTGTGTACACGTGTGTGTGTGTACACGTGTGTGTGTGTACACGTGTGTGTGTACACGTGTGTGTGTACACGTGTGTGTGTGTGTACACGTGTGTGTGTGTGTGTGTACACGTGTGTGTGTGTGTGTACACGTGTGTGTGTGTGTACACGTGTGTGTTTGTGTACACGTGTGTGTGTGTGTGTACACGTGTGTGTGTGTGTGTACACGTGTGTGTGTGTGTGTGTACACGTGTGTGTGTACACGTGTGTGTGTGTACACGTGTGTGTGTGTACACGTGTGTGTGTGTACTCGTGTGTGTGTGTACTCGTGTGTGTGTGTGTGTGTACACGTGTGTGTGTGTGTACACGTGTGTGTGTGTGTACACGTGTGTGTGTGTGTACACGTGTGTGTGTGTGTACACGTGTGTGTGTGTACACGTGTGTGTGTGTGTACACGTGTGTGTGTGTGTGTGTACACGTGTGTGTGTGTGTGTGTACACTTGTGTGTGTGTGTACACGTGTGTGTGTGTGTGTGTGTGTACACGTGTGTGTGTGTGTGTGTACACGTGTGTGTGTGTGTGTGTACACGTGTGTGTGTGTGTACACGTGTGTGTGTGTGTACACGTGTGTGTGTGTGTGTACACGTGTGTGTGTACACGTGTGTGTGTGTACACGTGTGTGTGTGTACACGTGTGTGTGTGTACACGTGTGTGTGTGTGTACACGTGTGTGTGTGTGTGTACACGTGTGTGTGTACACGTGTGTGTACACGTGTGTGTGTGTACACATGTGTGTGTACTCGTGTGTGTGTGTGTGTGTACTCGTGTGTGTGTGTGTGTGTGTACTCGTGTGTGTGTGTGTGTGTGTGTGTACACGTGTGTGTGTGTGTGTACACGTGTGTGTGTGTGTTGTGTGTACACGTGTATGTGTGTACACGTGTGTGTGTACACGTGTGTGTGTGTACACGTGTGTGTGTGTACACGTGTGTGTGTGTACACGTGTGTGTGTGTACACGTGTGTGTGTGTACACGTGTGTGTGTGTGTACACGTGTGTGTGTGTACACGTGTGTGTGTGTGTGTACGTGTACACGTGTGTGTGTACACGTGTGTGTGTACACGTGTGTGTGTACACGTGTGTGTGTGTACACGTTTGTGTGTGTGTGTACACGTGTGTGTGTGTGTACACGTGTGTGTTTGTGTACACGTGTGTGTGTGTGTACACGTGTGTGTGTGTGTACACGTGTGTGTGTGTGTGTGTACACGTGTGTGTGTGTACACGTGTGTGTGTGTGTACACGTGTGTGTGTGTACACGTGTGTGTGTGTACACGTGTGTGTGTGTACTCGTGTGTGTGTGTGTGTGTACACGTGTGTGTGTGTGTACGTGTACACGTGTGTGTGTGTACTCGTGTGTGTGTGTACACGTGTGTGTGTGTACACGTGTGTGTGTGTGTACACGTGTGTGTGTACACGTGTGTGTGTGTGTGTGTGTGTGTGTACACGTGTGTGTGTGTGTGTACACGTGTGTGTACACGTGTGTGTGTGTGTGTACACGTGTGTGTGTGTACACGTGTGTGTGTACACGTGTGTGTGTGTGTACACGTGTGTGTGTGTGTGTACACGTGTGTGTGTGTGTACACGTGTGTGTGTGTGTACACGTGTGTGTGTGTGTGTACACGTGTGTGTGTGTGTGTGTACACGTGTGTGTGTGTACACGTGTGTGTGTGTGTACACGTGTGTGTGTACACGTGTGTGTGTGTGTACACGTGCGTGTGTGTGTACACGTGCGTGTGTGTCTACGTATACGTGTGTGTACGTGTCTGCGTGTCCACGTGTGTCTACGTGTGCCTGCGTGTCTACGTGTGCCTGCGTGTCTACGTGGTGCCTGCGTGTCTACTGTGCCTGCGTGTCTACGTGTGCCTGCGTGTCTACGTGTGCCTGCGTGTCTACGTGTGCCTGCGTGTCTACGTGTGCCTGCGTGTCTACGTGTGCCTGCGTGTCTACGTGTGCCTACGTGTGCTGCGTGTCTACGTGTGCCTGCGTGTCTACGTGTGCCTGCGTGTCTACGTGTGCCTGCGTGTCTACGTGTGCCTGCGTGTCTACGTGTCTACGTGTCTACGTGTGCCTGCGTGTCTACGTGTCTACGTGTGCCTGCGTGTCTACGTGTGCCTGCGTGTGTATGTGTACGTGTGTGTGTCTACGCGTGTGTGTCTACATGTGTGTGTATACATGTGCCTACGTGTGTGTGTATATACGTGTGTGTGTACGTGTGTATACGTGTGTGTACGTGTGTGTACGTGTGTAGGGCAGGGAGGGTGGGGGCGAAGGGCAGGGAGGGTGGGGGGCGAAGGGCAGGGAGGGTGGGGGCGAAGGGCAGGGAGGGTGGGGGCGAAGGGCAGGGAGGGTGGGGGCGAAGGGCAGGGAGGGTGGGGCGAAGGGCAGGGTGGGTGGGGGCGGAGGGCAGGGAGCGAAGGGGCAGGGAGGGTGGGAGCGAAGGGCAGGGAGGGTGGGGGCGAAGGGCGGGAGCGAAGGGCAGGGGTGAAGGGCAGGGGACGGGGGGGGTGAAGGGCAGGGCCTGGGGGGGGGGCGAAGGGCAGGGCCGGGGGCGAAGGCAGGGCCGGGGGCGAAGGGCAGGGCCGGGGGGGGGAGGGTGAAGGCAGGGCCGGGGGGGGGTGAAGGGCAGGGCCGGGGGGGGGGGTGAAGGGCAGGGCCGGGGGGGGGGGGTGAAGGGCAGGGCCGGAGGGGGGGGGGTGAAGGGCAGGGACGGGGGGGGGGGGTTGAAGGGCAGGGCCGGGGGGGGAAGGGCAGGGATGGGGGGGGGTGAAGGGCAGGGCCGGGGGGGGTGAAGGGCAGGGCCGGGGGGGGGGGTGAAGGGCAGGGCCGGAGGGGGGGTGAAGGGCCGGGAGGGGGGGGTGAAGGGCAGGGCCGGGGGGGGGGGGTGAAGGGCAGGGCCGGGGGGGGGTGAAGGGTAGGGCCGGGGGGGGGGGGGTGAAGGGCAGGGCCGGGGGGGGTGAAGGGCAGGGCCAGGGGGGTGGGGGGGTGAAGGGCAGGGCCGGGGGGGGGGGGGTGAAGGCAGGGCCGGGGGGGGGGGGTGTGAAGGGCAGGGACGGGGGGGTGAAGGCAGGGCCGGGGGGGGGGTGAAGGGCAGGGCCGGGGGGGGGGGTGAAGGGCAGGGCTGGGGGGGGGTGAAGGGCAGGGCCGGGGGGGGGGGGTGAAGGGCAGGGCCGGGGGGGGGTGAAGGGCAGAGCCGGGGGGGGGGTGAAGGGCAGGGCGGGGGGGTGAAGGGCAGGGCCGGGGGGGGGTGAAGGGCAGGGCCGGGGGGGGGGGGTGAAGGGCAGGGCCGGGGGGGGGGTGAAGGGCAGGGCCGGGGGGGGGAAGGTCCGGGGGGGGGTGAAGGACAGGGCCGGGGGGGGGAGGGTGAAGGGCAGGGCCGGGGGGGGGGTGAAGGGCAGGGGGGGGGTGAAGGGCAGGGCGAGGGGGTGAAGGGGCAGGGCCGGTGGGGGGGGGGGGGTGAAGGGCAGGGCCGGGGGGGGGGGTGAAGGGCAGGGCCGGGGGGGGGCAGGGCCGGGGGGGGTGAAGGCAGGGGGGGGGGGTGAAGGGCAGGGGGGGGGGTGAAGGGCGGGGGGGGGGGAAGGGCAGGCCGGGTGAAGGGCCAGGGCGGGTGAAGGGCCAGGGCGGGGGGGGGTGAAGGCCAGGGCGGGGGGGGGTGAAGGGCCAGGGCGGGGGGGGGGGGGTGAAGGGCCAGGGCGGGGGGGGGGGGTGAAGGGCCAGGGCGGGGGGGGGGGTTAAGGGCCAGGGCGGGGGGGGGGTAAAGCGCCGGCCCGGGTGAAGCGCCGGCCCGGGTGAAGCGCCAGCCGGGTGGGGTGAAGCGCCGGTGGGGTGAAGGGCCGGGCCGGGGGTGAAAGATCTCTTCCCGTGCGGTTACTTACCTCGCACCGGGCCGCGCTCCTCCTCGGGTTCCTCGGCGGTTCCCCCCGGCGATGCGGAGCTGAGACGCTCAGGTGAGGGGGTGTGTGGGCCGCGGCCCGTGCAGCTCCCGACAGAGACAGCTAGGCCTGAGAGCCGGAGCAGCGCGCGCGGGGATGGGGAGCTGGGGGCGCGGCCTCTAGGCCTGAAGGTGAGAGCGGCGACAGCGTGCTCTGGGGGGGGGAGCACCGGGAGAGCGGGTGAGCACCGGGAGAGAGGGTGCTCTGGGGGGGGGGAGGGGGGGGGGGAGGGGGGGGGGAGGGGGGGGGGAGGGGGGGGGGGGGGGGGAGGGGGGGGGGGGAGGGGGGGGGGAGGGGGGGGGGGAGGGGGGGGGAGGGAGGGTGCTCTGGGGGGGGGAGGGGGAGCACCGGGGGAGCGGTGTTGAGCACCGGGAGAGAGGGTGCTCTGGGGGGGGGGGGGGGGAGCACCGGGGGAGAGGGTGCTCCGGGAGAGCGGGTGATGTTGAGGTCCCGCGGAGTGGTGATAGGGGGGTAGTTCCGTTGTTGCGGGCAGGCGCCAGGAAAGGGGGGGGGGCGGACAGAGGGTGAGGAGGGGGGTGAGGGGCTCCGGAGCAGCATCGTGCGGTGGATGTTCGGGTGAGTGAGGGGGTTGGGGGTGAGGGGCTCCGGAGCAGCATCGTGCGGTGGATGTATGGGTGAGGGGGGTGGGGTAGTTTTGGGTGTGCTCCGGGGATGTTCGGGTGAGGGGGGGGGGGGTGTGATG